>NC_057804.1:115432242-115569134 GCF_018294505.1 Triticum aestivum | reverse complement strand
CTGTGCATCGGACGACTGTCACATGTCCACAGCCAACCGACGGCCAGAGCACAAAGGGTTGTAGCACATTCGCGATAAGTAGAGTGTCGAACCCAGAAGGAGCGAAAATAACGGCTGTACTAACCACATAACTATGTTATCACTTAAGTATTTTCATATGCATCCAAACCGGAGTTTGAAAATAGCCCACTCAATAATTTTCTAGGAAAATAGAATAAAATTGTTTTTATATAGACAACGAACGGGAACTAAAAAGGTTCTAAGTTAGTATGGTCGGTGCTTGAGCAGTAAAGTGCTCTTTGCGATTCCAGATTCCTCACTACTCATATGATCTACCTCACAAGTGTGGAGCATGGCTCTTTGTCGGATCACTAAGCTACTCTTCATGTGCATAAGTGTGAGGATATGTGTACAAAATATATGTTCTACTCCGCTGTGGCATCATCCATGCCGACGGTGGGGGGCGATGTACTAGGCGATGACATTTACGACGGCGCACGAGGGTGGCGGCGAGGATGAGGGAGCAAGGGTGGAGGACGGTGACGGCTCGGATGCGGGAAATGGAGAACTAACGCGGCAGGAGGGCGGTCGATTCGGTGGCTTGATTAATTTGGTTAAATTTTGGGTGGTACAATCTATCCGATCCGACTGGTGAACGCGTCTAGGATTCCTTATATCCACCATATATGTGAGCTTGATATGAGACGTGTGAGTTAGCGCAAACGAATAGATCAATTTAAGGGGGTTGTATGGGTCGTGATTTTGTGACCGAGCGATCGGGCGGACATATAGGTGACATTTGAGACGCCCGACTATAGACGCTCTAAAAGGCCCAGGAATTGATTTGATCTGAGCTGGAAAAGAAAGGCGGTTGAGCGTGTAAAAGAGGAGTGAGCTGTCTCAGCGGGAGGAAAGCCAAATTAAAGGCTTGAGGGAATAACCGAATAAGGCATCTTTGGAAAGGAAGCTTCTTCTCAACAACCCAATATAGCTGCACACATTCCCATCTTCGTTGCAACGTATCTATAAATGCACAACCATTAGCCAGTTAAGCAAGCCGATTAAGCAAGCATCTGCCTTCAATATCTCCTGTATTTTCCAGCTAATTAGCCACGCTTGGAGTTCATACTTGAACCATATTTCCTGCTCTTCTTCGTGCTAATCCGTTGGCCACTTGCAGAAACCAATTCCTGTCCTCAGTTTTAGTATTGTGATTCTAGACTAGAAAAAAGAGAGCTAGGTGATCGAGCGAGGTGAGGCAATGGGAGGCACCCTGCGGTTCCTGTCGGATGTGCTGCTAGGTAGCAGCAGCCAGAGGCGGCACAGCAAGAAGCGGAGGCAGTTCAACACGGTGGAGCTCAAGGTGAAGATGGACTGCGACGGCTGCGAGCTCAAGATCCGGAACACCCTCGCCAACATGAAAGGTTCGTAACTTGGCGAAGTCCGCCATTATTCACTATGGTTAATGAACTTTATGAATTATGATTGCGATTGTGTTAATTGGTTGCACACGCGCAGGTGCTCAGTCAGTGGAGATCAACCGGAAGCAGCACAAGGTGACGGTGAAGGGGTTCGTGGAGCCGCAGCGTGTGCTGAGGAGAGTCCAGTCGACGGGGAAGCGGGCCGAGCTCTGGCCGTACGTGCCTTACACAAACCCCTACATGGCGCCGGTATACGACAAGCGGGCTCCCGCCGGCCACGTGCGCAAGGTGGAAGGTGTCATGCCGGTCTCTGCCGGCCAGGAGGAGCGCCTCGCCACGCTCTTCAGCGACGACAACCCAAACGCCTGCTCCGTCATGTAGTCATGCTCATGCAAGTCACTGCGCCAAAAGACCCTTTGCTTCTTCCTTTTTCGGGGTGATTCCTACCAAAAGACCCTTTGCTGAACTTTCTCCACCGACAGACTAAAATAGCCCATTAGTAGAACTACTATAACAAAACTCGCCAACGATGCTTGTAACAAAAGACTCATATTTAATAGAGTGAATTCCGGTTTTTACCCTTTATTAAACATTTTTGACACTAATTACCCTATTTAGCCAAATTTCATTCATTTTACCTCATTTAGCAAAAGTGTTGCTACAATTTACCCTGTTTAAAATTTTGTGAGCATTATGACCGGTGGGTCATAATTGTCAGGTCTAGCTAGCATGCCACATTGGAGGTTTTTCCTGCTTATTTTTCTCACTGCTGAACCGGGCCGTGCATGGCACAGCTTCTCCCGACCAGCTTGGCACGATGGAGGTCGCTCACATCACGTCCAACGCACAACGCCTGAGTCGGCCGCGCACCACGCTCGCTTCCAGCCGCTTCTAACTTGTGTTGCCAGCCCCCAATCGATTGCATCGCCTGTCCAGGCTTCCGACCGAACGCATCCGTTAGGCTCGCTCGAACCTACGGTTAGGTATTGTCAAGCATTGGCGACGGCGACACCAACGACGGCAGCAGTGGGTGTTGAGGGGCCGGCCATGCGATTTCATACCTCCACGAGCAGGCCGTAATATCCGCGACATCAAGGTAGGAAACGACCCTGTGGATTCCAATGGCTCCATCAAGCTCGCTGACATCGGGTTGGGCACGTCCATGTACGTGATCCGCTGCACCGAGAGCAACTCCAACGGGGCAACCCAAACGGACGCGCGCTTTGTCCGCTTTTCGTTCGTTTGGGTCGGCCAGGCGAACATGCGCGTCCGCATTCTGAAATAAGTTGGCTTGACCGTCCACGGGGAGGCTGACCCAAATGTGCCGACGTGCAAAAAAAGCTCGCACGAAATAAACATAAAATAAATATAATTAAATATAAGTGGTTGGTCAAACACGGGCCAAAGTCCACTTAAACCTAATTAAACATTAATTAAAACATTAAAAAAAGTCTGTGCCCGCCTGCTGCCGCCACTCACGCTGCCCTAGACGTTGTCGGCCTTGCCCTTGCCTATAGCGTCGACGCCGTCGTCACCATCGCCGGTGAGGTCGATGAAGACGGGAGCATGGCCAGCCCACCCGAACGCCGCCTGGTACGCTGCCAAGGCAGCCTCCTTCGGCGTCTGCTGGGCGGCGGCATTGCGGCTAGCCGTGCGCGCTCCTCCTCCTCCTCCTCGAGCCGGAGCGCCTTCGCGTCGCGTTGGAGCATGGCCTTGTACCACATCAACTCCTCGTCGTCGGCCTGCTCCTGGCGGAGCCAGTGCGCCTTCCAGCGCTCGAGATGGCGGCCTCCTGCGTCGGCGTCGCGGCGAAGTGGACGGGAGGCGCGCTCACCCACTCGTGGTACTGGCCCGTCCACGAGTAAGCCTCCTCCAGCCAAGTGGGTGGGGGGAGCGCTTCCGCGTCGGCTCCGGCTCCGGCTTGGGCTGGATGGGCGGCGACGGTGGCGGTGGCGGCACGAACAGCGGGGTGTGGATGGAGTCTCCCACCGCTGACAGGGCAAGGGCCTGCTCCAGCCCATCCCAGTGCGCGTTCTTCTCGAGGCGGCTAGCCTCCAACGCCTGCTGCAGGGCCTCCTAAAGGGCGGCCTGGTACTCCGCCTCCGCCTCCATGTCCTCCGGTTGTACATGCAGGAGCGGCGGTGGGAACGGCGACGGGACGGCGTCGACACCCGAACGCCGTTGCTCCTCATGTTCGAGGGCGAACCAAGCCTCCTAGTTGGTAGAGTCGGCGGCGTACTCAAGCAGTCGACGTTGCTCCGCCATGAGCTGCGCGCGGCGCCAGCGCACCTCGTCGTCGTGCGCCCGCTGGCTCCGCGGAACCGTGATTCGCTGCGGATCCAGGTGCCAATGGTGTGGCAGCGTGACGTCGGGGTATGGCAGCGGCTGCCTGTACTCCCAGTGCCACCGCGCTTGGTGCACCGGGATGTGCAGGCGCCGGCGTTCAGGGCGGAAACGCGCCGGCGCCGGAGAAGGAGGGGGAGGGGGAGCACGGGAGGATGAGGCGCCGGGGGTGCCCTTGCCCTTGCCCTTGCCATTGCTGCTGCCGAAGAGGCCCATGGCACGCTAGGGTTTGCTGTCGCCGGCGAGGAAGCAAAGGGAGTGGTGGGGGCAAGATGTGGACGAGAGAAGTGGATGAGGCCGGCCCCCGCCGCACGCGTGCTTAAAAAGGACGCTTTCACTGGCTGACTAGTGAGCCCGCTGTCGGTGGTCGTCATAAATAAGACGAGCGGCGGCGGTTGGGTGGCCTATAGGTGAGGACACTACGGACGCTGAGGAGACATGCGGCGTGTCTGCTTCGCGTCCGCGCCAACGCATTCCAGGCATAATTTTGGGCCGGAAATGAGTCGGCGCGGACGCCAGACGGACGCGATTCGCGTTTGGATCGGCACGTTGGGCCTCCTTTTTGTCCGCGCCGACCAAAACAAACGCAGGCGGACGAAATGGGTCGTCACATTGGAGTTGCTCGGAGTTCTTTTTCTTACTTCGACGACATAGCAGGGATCCACTGCTGGTTTTGAAACACTAGCTCGATTCACCAGGACCAAATGTGCAAGCTAGCTAGACAAGGAAGCTAGCACTTCTGAAACACTAGCTCGATTCACCGGGACCAAATGTGCAAGCTAGCTAGACAAGGAAGCTAGCACAGGTGCATTGATAAACAGTGCCACATGCACATGCATGCGTACCTGAACCTGGGCTTGGCACTAGCGCTACATCCGATCGGTAGTGTTAGACAATGTAAATGTGTACCTGGTGGTGTTGTATAAACCATGTACACGTATAGTTGTGTTGCGTGAGTTGTACTCTAGGTAGTTTAGGTTAGTTGGGATTGATCTTTATCTTGTATAGATCTTAGTTTGAGGATCAATCCACCAACAACCTGGCTACCGCCCTTGTACCAACGTTCTATAAATATCATGCAACGCGTCCCTGCGAAAGCATACGCTTCAACCACTTTTACATGGTATTCAGAGCCTAACCTCTAAGCACATCCCAAAACCCTAGCCATGGCCTCAAGCTCCACCGCCGCCGCCGCAGCACCAGCCCTCATTCCCATCGCCGAACGCCTCCATCGCTCAAACTTCCTGGTGTGGCGTGCCCAAGCCATTGCTGCCATCCGCGACGCTCAGCTCGTTGCCTACATCAACCCCGACAGAGAAGATCCGGCGCCCAAGCTCATGGACAAGGAGGGCAAGCCAACAGATGCGCCCAATCCGGCGTATGAGATCGCCAGGGCTCAGGATTCCCAGGTTCTGAGTTTTCTGTTCAATTTAGTCTCACCTCCTGTGATGATCCAGATTGCCCACTGCACCACGGACTCGGCAGCATGGACTGCCATCACGGAGATGTTCATCTCCCAAACCCAGGCGCACGTGGTGAACACGAGGATCGCCCTGTCAAACACCAAGAAGGGCACCTCGACTGTCGCCGAGTATATCGGCCGCATGAAGGCGCTCGGAGACGAGCTAGCTTCTGTTGGGAAGCCCCTCACCGACGATGACATGGTGTCATACATACTCGCCGACCTCGACTTCGACTACATGGGCTTCGTCTCCTCCCTGTGTGCCAGGGCCGAGCCGATCAAGGTGAACGAGCTCTACTCCCTCCTCGTCGGCTTCGAGAACAGGCTCGCCATGTTCGACGGCGGGCACCAATCCTCTCACTCCTCTGCCAACGCCGTCTCCCGTGGCAGTGGCCGTGGCGGACGAGGGAGTGGATGAGGCGGCGGCCGTAGAGGTGGAGGCGGCGGCCGCGGGCAAGGCCGTGGAGGTCGCAGCCAAGGAGGAGGCCGCAACGATCTCCTTGAGGTCTTCTGTCAGATCTACTCCAAGCCCAATCACGTTGCTATGGAGTGCTACCGCCGCTTCCACATCGCGTTCACCAAGGAGAAGAGTGCAGCGGTTGTCAACACTAACACCAGCTCCTACGGGGTCGACACCAACTGGTACGTTGACACAGGGGCTACAGATCACATCACCAGTGAGCTTGACAAGCTCACCATGAGGGAGAAGTACTCCGGCCAGGTGAAATTGCAACTATCCCTAGGTGGTTTTGGTAATTCATAACAACATATAGCTCATTGAGCTAATGCTATTCCAAGATTATTATTTCAGGAAAGCTCAATGAATGGCAATGGCATGGATGATGAAAGTGGATTCCTCAAAATACTAAGGACAAAGGATTGGCTCAAGCTCAAAAGCTCAAGACTCTTCATTTTACATTTTAGTGATCCAAGATCACATTGAGTCTATAGGAAAAGCCAATACTATCAAGAAGGGATGAGGTGTTGCTTAATGAGCCTCTTGCTTCATGTGCTTAGTGATATGCTCCAAAACCCTCAGCTACTTTCCCACATCCACAAATGATCTAAACCTAAAGCCAAAATCGGTCACACCGATTCTTTCTATCCGGCGCCACCGATTCCAAAAGACATAGCCACTGCCACAAACCCTAAGCAAATCGGTCTTACCGATAGGGATCTCGGTCTCACCGAGATGGGGTTGCAATCTCTCTGTTTCCCTTCGTAATGTTTCTGTCTAACCGAAGTGAGCGATCGGTCCCACCGAGATTGCAATGTAAACTCTCTGTTTCCTTTGTGTAACATTTCGGTCTCACCGAAAAGAGCAAATCGGTCCCACCGAGTTTACCTGACCAACTCTCTGAAAAGCTTATTACCAAATCGGTCTCACCGAGTTTTTGTAATCGGTCTCACCGAGATTACGTTATGCCCTAACCCTAACTGAATCGGTCTCACCGAGATGCATGTCGGTCCCACCAAAAATCACTAACAGTCACTAGGTTTACTAAATCGGTCCGACCGAGTTTAACGATTCGGTCCCACCGAGTTTGGTAAATTGTGTGTAACGGTTAGATTTTGTGTGGAGGCTATATATACCCCTCCACCTCCTCTTCATTCGTGAAGAGAGCCATCAGAACAAACCTACACTTCCAACTTACCATTTCTGAGAGAGAACTACCTACTCATGTGTTGAGGCCAAGATATTCCATTCCTACCATATGAATCTTGATCTCTAGCCTTCCCCAAGTTGCTTTCCACTCAAACCCTCTTTCCACCAGATCCAAATCCTATGAGAGAGAGTTGAGTGTTGGGGAGACTATCATTTGAAGCACAAGAGCAAGGAGTTCATCATCAACGCACCATTTGTTACTTCTTGGAGAGTGGTGTCTCCTAGATTGGCTAGGTGTCACATGGGAGCCTCCGACAAGATTGTGGAGTTGAACCAAGGAGTTTGTAAGGGCAAGGAGATCGCCTACTTCGTGAAGATCTACCGCTAGTGAGGTAAGTCCTTCGTGGGCGACGGCCATGGTGGGATAGACAAGGTTGCTTCTATGTGGACCCTTCGCGGGTGGAGCCCTCCGTGGACTCGCGCAGCCGTTACCCTTCGTGGGTTGAAGTCTCCATCAACGTGGATGTACGATAGCACCACCTATCGGAACCACGCCAAAAACATCCGTGTCTCCAATTGCGTTTGAATCCTCCAAACCCTTCCCTTTACTTTCTTGCAAGTTGCATGCTTTAATTTCCGGTGCCTATACACTCTTTGCATGCTTGCTTGAATTGTGTGATGATTGCTTGACTTGTCCTAAAATAGCTAAAATCTGCCAAACTCTAAAATTGGAAAAAGGTTAAGTTTTTATTGGTCAACTAGTCTAATCCCCCCCCCCGCCCCCTCTAGACATACTTCAAGGTCCTACAAGTGGTATCAGAGTCTTGGTCTCCATTTGCTTTGATTTCCATAGCTTTTGGTGGTCATAGCCTTGGTTTCACAACCTACGAGAGTATAGCGTCTAGCGAGCGAAATTATCACCGTAGAGGTCCTTACTTTGATGGTACTAATTTTTCTAGTTGGAAGCATAAGATGAAAATGCATATTCTTGGACATAACCCCGCCGTTTGGGCAATTATTTGTATTGGCTTGCAAGGTGAATTCTTCGACGGGAGAGAACCGAACCGTGAAGCTAATGCGGAAGAATTGAAGATGCTGAAATACAATGCTCAAGCATGTGACATCATCTTCAATGGATTGTGCCCCGAAGAATTTAACAAAATCAGCCGTCTTGAGAATGCAAAGGAAATTTGGGATACTTTGATTGATATGCATGAAGGTACCGAGTCCGTCAAGGAATCCAAGTTGGATGTGCTCCAAAGTCAGCTTGACAAGTTCAAAATGAAGGATGGTGAAGGTGTCGCTGAAATGTACTCTAGGCTTGCTCTTATCACAAATGAGATTGCCGGCTTAGGGAGTGAAGAGATGACCGACAAATTCATCATCAAGAAAATCCTAAGAGCATTGGATGGAAAGTATGATACCGTGTGCACATTGATCCAAATGATGCCAAACTATAAAGATCTCAAGCCAACGGAAGTCATTGGAAGGATTGTTGCTCATGAGATGTCACTCAAGGATAAGGAGGAACTTCACAACAAGTCAAGTGGTGCTTACAAAGCCTCAAGTGAAGCCCCCACATCATCAAGTGAGAAACCAACCTTCAATGAAGAATTGAGCTTAATGGTGAAGAACTTCAACAAATTCTACAAGAGTAGAAGCAAAGAAAGAAGCTCCAAGTCAAGGTCTTCTCATGACAAGAGATCTTCTAGTCGAGAGCGCAATTGCTACAATTGTGGGAAGCCTGGACACTACTCCAATGAGTGTACAGCACCCTACAAAAGAAGAGAAGATTCTCCAAAAAGAAGAAGCAAAAGAGAAGTATCACCACCAAGAGAGAGGAGGAGTAGAGATGATCGTTATGAAAGAAGACCCTCACGGAGAAGCAAGGATTCGAAAAGAAAGGACAAGTCATCAAGGAGCTACACAAAACGTGGTGGGGAACGTTGCAGAAAATTAAAAAATTTCCTACGGATTCACCAAGATCCATCTATTAGTTCATCTAAGCAACGAGTCAAGGGAGTGAGTTTGCATCTACGTACCACTTGTAGATCGAGTGCGGAAGCGTTCAAGGGGATGGTGATGATGGAGTCGTACTCGCCGTGATTCGGATCACCGATGACCAAGTGCTGAACGGACAGCACCTCCGCGTTCAACACACGTACGGGACGGACGACGTCTCCTCCGTCTTGATCCAGCAAGGAGGAAGGAGAGGTTGAGGAAGGCAGCTCCAATGGCAGCACGACGGCGTGGTGTAGTTGGTGCAGCAGTACTCCGACAGGGCTTCGCCAAGCACGTACGGAGGAGGAGAGGTGTTGGGGAGGGGAGGGGCTGCGCCTTGAGTTGTGTGTTGGAGCCCTCCCCTCACCCCTCTATTTATAGGGGAAGGGGCAAGGGGGGCCGACCCCTCTAGATGGGATCTAGAGGGGGGGGGGGCGGCGGCCAGGGAGGGGAGGCTTGCCCCCCAAGCAAGGGGGGCGCCCCCCTTAGGGTTTCCCCCCCAACCCTAGGCGCATGGGCCCAAGGTGGGGGGCGTGCCCAGCCCTCCAGGGGCTGGCTCCCTTCCCCTTGCGGCCCATGTGGCCCTCCGGGAGGGGTGGCCCCTCACGGTGGACCCCCGGAACCCCTCCGGTGGCCCCGGTACAATACCAATAGGACCCCGAATTCTTCCGGTGTCCGTATGACAACTTCCCATATATAAAACTTCACCTCCGGACCATTCCGGAACTCCTCGTGACGTCAGGGATCTCATCCGGGACTCCGAACAACTTTCGGTAATCACATACAAGTCTTCCTAATAACCCTAGCGTCACCGAACCTTAAGTGTGTAGACCCTACGGGTTCGGGAGACATGCAGACATGACCGAGACGCTCTCCGGTCAATAACCAACAGCGGGATCTGGATACCCATGTTGGCTCCCACATGCTCCTCGATGATCTCATCGGATGAACCACGATGTCGAGGATTCGATCAACCCCATATACTATTCCCTTTGTCAACGGTACGTTACTTGCCCGAGACTCGATCGTCGGTATCCCAATACCTCGTTCAGTCTCGTTTGCCGGCAAGTCACTTTACTCGTACCGTAATGCATGATCCCGTGATCAGACACTTGGTCACTTTGAGCTCATTATGATGATGCATTACCGAGTGGGCCCAGAGATACCTCTCCGTCATACGGAGTGACAAATCCCAGTCTCGATCCGTGTCAACCCAACAGACACTTTCGGAGATACCTGTAGTGCACCTTTATAGTCACCCAGTTACGTTGTGACGTTTGGTACACCCAAAGCACTCCTACGGTATCCGGGAGTTACACGATCTCATGGTCTAAGGAAGAGATACTTGACATTGGAAAAGCTCTAGCAAACAAACTAACCGACTTTGTGCTATGCTTAGGATTGGGTCTTGTCCATCACATCATTCTCCTAATGATGTGATCCGTTATCAACGACATCCAATGTCCATAGCAGGAAACCATGACTATCTGTTGATCCAACGAGCTAGTCAACTAGAGGCTCACTAGGGACATATTGTGGTCTATGTATTCACACGTGTATTACGATTTCCGGATAATACAGTTATAGCATGAATAAAAGACAACTATCATGAACAAAGAAATATAATAATAATCCTTTTATTATTGCCTCTAGGGCATATTTCCAACAGTCTCCCACTTGCACTAGAGTCAATAATCTAGTTACATTGTGATGAATCGAACACCCATAGAGTTCTGGTGCTGATCATGTTTTGCTCGCGAGAGAGGTTTAGTCAAGGATCTGCGACATTCAGATCCGTATGTACTTTGCAAATTTCTATGTCTCCATCTTGAACATTTTCACGGATGGAGTTGAAACGACGCTTGATATGCCTGGTCTTCTTGTGAAATCTGGCCTCCTTTGCAAGGGCAATAGCTCCAGTATTGTCACAGAAAAGTTTGATCGGCCCCGACGCATTGGGTATGACTCCTAAGGTCGGTGATGAACTCCTTCACCCAAATAGCTTCATGCACTGCCTCCGAGGCTGCCATGTACTCCGCTTCACATGTAGATAATGCCACGACGCTCTGCTTGCAGCTGCACCAGCTTACTGCTCCACCATTCAACATATACACGTATCTGGTTTGTGACTTAGAGTCATCCAGATCTGTGTCGAAGCTAGCGTCAACGTAACCCTTTACGACGAGCTCTTCGTCACCTCCATAAACGAGAAACATGTCCTTTGTCCTTTTCAGGTACTTCAGGATATTCTTGACCGCTGTCCAGTGTTCCTTGCCGGGATTACTTTGGTACCTTCCTACCAACTTACGGCAAGGTTTACATCAGGTCTGGTACACAGCATGGCATACATAATAGATCCTATGGCTGAAGCATAGGGGATGACACTGATCTCTTCTTTATCTTTTGCCGTGGTCGGGCATTGAGCCGAGCTCAATCTCACACCTTGCAATACAGGCAAGAACCCTTTCTTGGACTGATCCATTTTGAACTTCTTCAAAATCTTATCAAGGTATGTGCTTTGTGAAAGACCTATGAGGCGTCTCGATCTATCCCTATAGATCTTGATGCCTAATATATAAGCAGCTTCTCCAAGGTCCTTCATTGAAAAACACTTATTCAAGTAGGCCTTAATGCTGTCCAAAATTCTATATCATTTCCCATCAAAGTATGTCATCTACATATAATATGAGAAATGCTACAGAGGCTCCCACTCACTTTCTTCTAAACGCAGGCTTCTCCATAAGTCTGCATAAACCCAAACGCTTTGATCATCTCATCAAAGCGAATATTCCAACTCCGAGATGCTTGCACCAGCCCATAAATGGATCGCTGGAGCTTGCATACTTTGTTAGCGTTCTTAGGATCGACAAAACCTTCCGGCTGCATCATATACAGTTCTTCCTTAAGATGTCCATTAAGGAATGCCGTTTTGACGTCCATTTGCCATATCTCATAATCATAGTATGCGGCAATTGCTAACATGATTCGGACGGACTTCAAGCTTCGCTACGGGAGAGAATGTCTCGTCGTAGTCAATCCCTTGAACTTGTCGATAACCCTTAGCGACAAGTCGAGCTTTATAGATGGTAACATTGCCATCCGCGTCCGTCTTCTCCTTAAAGATCCATTTGTTTTCTATCGCTTGCCGATCATCGGGCAAGTCTGTCAAAGTCCATACTTTGTTTTCATACATGGATTCTATCTCGGATTTCATGGCTTCAAGCCATTTGTTGGAATCTGGGCCCGCCATCGCTTCTTCATAGTTCGAAGGTTCACCGTTGTCTAACAACATGATTTCCAGGACGGGGTTGCCGTACCACTCTGGTGCGGAACGTGTCCTTGTGGACCTACGAAGTTCAGTAGCAACTTGATCCGAAGTACCTTGATCATCATCATTATTTCCTCTTCAGTGGTGTAGGCATCACAGGAACATTTTCCTGAGCTGCACTACTTCCGGTTCAAGAGGTAGTACTTCATCGAGTTCTACTTTCCTCCCACTTACTTCTTTCGAGAGAAACTCTTTTTCCAGAAAGGATCCGTTCTTGGCAACAAAGATCTTGCCCTCGGATCTTAAGTAGAAGGTATACCCAATGGTTTCCTTAGGGTATCCTATGAAGACGCATTTTTCCGACTTGGGTTCGAGCTTTTCAGGTTGAAGTTTCTTGACATAAGCATCGCATCCCCAAACTTTTAGAAACGACAGCTTAGGTTTCTTCCCAAACCATAATTCATATGGTGTCGTCTCAACGGATTTAGACGGTGCCCTATTTAAAGTGAATGTAGCTGTCTCTAGAGCGTATCCCCAAAATGATAGCGGTAAATCGGTAAGAGACATCATAGACCGCACCATATCCAATAGAGTGCGATTACGACGTTCGGACACACCGTTACGCTGAGGTGTTCCAGGCGGCGTGAGTTGTGAAACGATTCCACATTTTCTTAAGTGTGTACCAAATTCGTGACTTAAGTATTCTCCTCCACGATCTGATCGTAGGAACTTTATCTTTCGGTCACGTTGATTCTCTACCTCATTCTGAAATTCCTTGAACTTTTCAAAGGTCTCAGACTTGTGTTTCATTAAGTAGACATACCCATATCTACTCAAGTCATCAGTGAGAGTGAGAACATAACGATATCCTCCGCGAGCCTCAACGCTCATTGGACCGCACACATCGGTATGTATGATTTCCAACAAGTTGGTTGCTCGCTCCATTGTTCCGGAGAACGGAGTCTTGGTCATCTTGCCCATGAGGCATGGTTCGCATGTGTCAAATGATTCATAATCGAGAGACTCTAAAAGTCCATCAGCATGGAGCTTCTTCATGCGCTTGACACCAATGTGACCAAGGCGGCAGTGCCACAAGTATGTGGGACTATCGTTATCAACTTTACATCTTTTGGTATTCACACTATGAATATGTGTAACATTATGCTCGAGATTCATTAAGAATAAACCATTGACCATCGGAGCATGACCATAAAACATATCTCTCATATAAATAGAACAACCATTATTCTCGGATTTAAATGAGTAGCCATCTCGTATCAAACGAGATCCAGATACAATGTTCATGCTCAAACTTGGCACTAAATAACAATTATTAAGGTTCAAAACTAATCCCGTAGGTAAATGTAGAGGTAGCGTGCCGACGGCGATCACATCGACTCTGGAACCATTCCCGACGTGCATCGTCACCTCGTCCTTCGCCAGTCTCCGCTTATTCCGCAGCTCCTGTTGTGAGTTACAAATATGAGCAACGGCACCGGTATCAAATACCCAGGAGTTACTACGAGTACTGGTAAGGTACACATCAATTACATGTATATCAAATATACCTTTAGTGTTGCCGGCCTTCTTATCCGCTAAGTATTTGGGGCAGTTCCGCTTCCAGTGACCCTTCCCCTTGCAGTAAAAGCACTCAGTCTCAGGCTTGGGTCCATTCTTTGACTTCTTCCCGGTAACAGGCTTACCAGGCGAGGCAACATCCTTGCCTTCCTTCTTGAAGTTCTTCTTGCCCTTGCCCTTCTTGAACTTAGTGGTCTTATTGACCATCAACACTTGATGTTCTTTCTTGATTTCAGCCTCTGCTGACTTCAGCATTGAGAAACACTTCAGGAATGGTCTTCACTATCCCCTGCATGTTGTAGTTCATCACAAAGCTCTTGTAGCTTGGTGGGAGCGACTGAAGGATTCTGTCAATGACCGCCTCATCAGGGAGGTTAATATTCAGCTAGGTCATACGGTTGTGCAACCCAGACATCTTGAGTATGTGCTCACTGACAGAACTATTTTCCTCCATCTTACAACTATAAAACTTGTCGGAGACGTCATATCTCTCGACCCGGGCGTGAGCTTGGAAAACTAGTTTCAGCTCCTCGAACATCTCATATGCTCTGTGATGCTCAAAACGCTTTTGGAGCCCCGGTTCTAAGCTGTAAAGCATGCCGCACTGAACGAGGGAGTAATCATCAGCACGAGTCTGCCAAGCATTCATAATGCCTTGGTTCTCTGGGGCGGGAGCGTCACCTAGCGGTCCTTCTAGGACATATTGTTTCCTGGCAGCTATGAGGATGATCCTCAGGTTCCAGACCCAGTCCGTATAGTTGCTGCCATCATCTTTGAGCTTGGTTTTCTCTAGGAACGCGTTGAAGTTCATGTTGACATGAGCGTTGGCCATTTGATCTACAAGACATATTTTGCAAAGGTTTTAGACTAAGTTCATGATAATTAAGTTCATCTAATCAAATTATAATGAACTCCCACTCAGATTTGACATCCCTCTAGTCATCTAAGTGATACACGATCCGAGTCGACTAGGCCGTGTCCGATCATCACGTGAGACGGACTAGTCATCGTTGGTGAACATTATCATGTTGATCGTATCTTCCATACGACTCGTGTTCGACCTTTCGGTCTCCGTGTTCCGAGGCCATGTCTGTACATGCTAGGCTCGTCAAGTTAACCCTAAGTGTATTGCATGTGTAAATCTGTCTTACACCCGTTGTATGTGAACATAAGGATCTATCACACCCGATCATCACGTGGTGCTTCGAAGCGACGAACTTTAGCAACGGTGCATAGTTAGGGGAGAACACTTCTTAAAATTGTGTAAGGGATCATCTTATTTACTACCGTCGTTCTAAGTAAACAAGATGCATAAACATAAAAAACATCACATGCAATTATATAGTAGTGACATGATATGGCCAATATCATATAGCTCCATTGATCTCCATCTTCGGGGCTCCATGATCATCTTGTCACCGGCATGACACCATGATCTCCATCATCATGATCTCCATCATCGTGTCTTCATGAAGTTGTCACGCCAATGACTACTTCTACTTCTATGGCTAACGCGTTTAGCAATAAAGTAAAGTAAGTTACATGGTGTTCTTCAATGACACACAGGTCATACAAAAATAAAGACAACTCCTATGGCTCCTGCCGGTTGTCATACTCACCGACATGCAAGTCGTGATTCCTATTACAAGAACATGATCTCATACATCACAATATGTCATTCATCATTCATCACAACTTCTGGCCATATCACATCACATGAACAATCGCTGCAAAAACAAGTTAGACGTCCTCTAATTGTTGTTGCATCTTTTACGTGGCTGCAATTGGGTTCTAGCAAGAACGCTTTCTTACCTACGAATAACCACAACGTGATTTTGTCAACTTCTATTTACCCTTCATAAGGACCCTTTTCATCGAATCCGCTCCAACTAAAGTGGGAGAGACAGACACCCGCTAGCCACCTTATGCAACTCGTGCAGGTCAGTCGGTGGAACCGGTCTCACGTAAGCATACGTGTAAGGTTGGTCCGGGCCGCTTCATCCCACAATACCGCTGAAGCAAGATAAGACTAGTAGTGGCAAGCAAGTTGACAAGATCTACGCCCACAACAAAATTGTGTTCTACTCGTGCAAAGAGAACTACGCATAGACCTAGCTCATGATGCCACTGGTGGGGAACGTTGCAGAAAATTAAAAAATTTCCTACGGTTTCACCAAGATCCATCTATGAGTTCATCTAAGCAACGAATCAAGGGAGTGAGTTTGCATCTACATACACTTGTAGATCGAGTGCGGAAGCGTTCAAGGGGATGGTGATGATGGAGTCGTACTCGCCGTGATTCGGATCACCGATGACCAAGTGCTGAACGGACAGCACCTCCGCGTTCAACACACGTACGGGACGGACGACGTCTCCTCCGTCTTGATCCAGCAAGGAGGAAGGAGAGGTTGAGGAAGGCAGCTCCAACGGCAGCACGACGGCGTGGTGTAGTTGGTGCAGCAGTACTCCGACAGGGCTTCGCCAAGCACGTACGGAGGAGGAGAGGTGTTGGGGAGGGGAGGGGCTGCGCCTTGAGTTGTGTGTTGGAGCCCTCCCCTCACCCCTCTATTTATAGGGGAAGGGGCAAGGGGGGCCAACCCCTCTAGATGGGATCTAGAGGGGGGCGGCAGCCAGGGAGGGGAGGCTTGCCCCCCAAGCAAGGGGGGCGCCCCCCTTAGGGTTTCCCCCCAACCCTAGGCGCATGGGCCCAAGGTGGGGGGCGTGCCCAGCCCTCCAGGGGCTGGCTCGCTTCTCCTTGCGGCCCATGTGGCCCTCCGGGAGGGGTGGCCCCTCACGGTGGACCCCCGGAACCCCTCCGGTGGCCCCGGTACAATACCGATAGGACCCCGAATTCTTCCGGTGTCCGTATGACAACTTCCCATATATAAAACTTCACCTCCGGACCATTCCGGAACTCCTCATGACGTCCGGGATCTCATCCGGGACTCCAAAAAACTTTCGGTAATCACATACAAGTCTTCCTAATAACCCTAGCGTCACCGAACCTTAAGTGTGTAGACCCTACGGGTTCGGGAGACATGCAGACATGACCGAGACTCTCCGGTCAATAACCAACAGCGGGATCTGGATACCCATGTTGGCTCCCACATGCTCCTCGATGATGTCATCGGATGAACCATGATGTCGAGGATTCGATCAAACCCCATATACAATTCCCTTTGTCAACCGGTACGTTACTTGCCCGAGACTCGATTGTCGGTATCCCAATACCTTGTTCAGTCTCGTTGCCGATAGTGCACGTTTATAATCACCCACTTACGTTGTGACGTTTGATACACCCAAAGCACTCCTACGGTATCCGGGAGTTACACGATCTCATGGTCGAAGGAAGAGATACTTGACATTGGAAAAGCTCTAGCAAACGAACTAACCGACCTTTGTGCTATGCTTAGGATTGGGTCTTGTCCATCACATCATTCTCCTAATGATGTGATCCCGTTATCAACGACATCCAATGTCCATAGCCAGGAAACCATGACTATCTGTTGATCACAACGAGCTAGTCAACTAGAGGCTCACTAGGGACATATTGTGGACTATGTATTCACACGTGTATTACGATTTCCGGATAATACAGTTATAGCATGAATAAAAGACTATTATCATGAACAAAGAAATATAATAATAACACTTTTATTATTGCCTCTAGGGCATATTTCCAACAAAATGAAGACATCAAGATCATGTTGGTGAATGGGTTTCCGGCTCCGACTCCGACAATCACTCCGAGAGAAGCTATCACTCCGACTCCAAATATACTCAAGATGAAGGTGTTGCCGGTCTAGCACTTGTGTCAACCAACTCCTACGACATATTTGACTCACCAAATGAAGGTGTTGGAAGATGCTTCATGGCCAAAGGTCCAAAGGTAACACATCCCGAGTATGTTGATTTTAATAGTGATGAAGATGACTTGCTTATGGATGATGATTTACTTGTTGACAACTCTAGTGATGAATACTATGATGAAACGTCAATTAATCATGCTAATCAAACGAATGACAATGATAAGGAGAAAATTGAGCTTCTAACTAAAGAACTAAACACTCTTAAGTTGGCTCATGAAACTATCTTCGAAGATCATCGAGAACTTTTAAGGGCTCATGAGAAGTTGCGCTTTGAAAAGCTGAATCTTGAGCAAGAGCATGAGTTCTTAAAGGCAATCAATGATGATCTCCGCAAGAAAAGTTCTTCTTACATTGCCAAGCGTTTACTCTTATCTAATTACATGCCTCAAGTCAAGTCTAGTAACAAGTACAAGAAAGATACTTCCTCTAGTAGTAACAATAATAATGTCAAATCCAATGTTGTTGCTTCTAGTAGTTCTCTTGATTCCACTAATGATTCTCTTAGCCAAGTTATACTTGAGAAAGAAAATAGTTTATCGAAGGGAATTATAGAGAAAGGTGTTTAGAAGAGCCTTGCCGGGAGTAAGAAAAAAAAGGAAATTGTACGCAAGCAAGGAAGGCACCGAAAGAATCAAGGTGTTGGTTTTGAACGAAAGTTCAACGCCAATGGAGTTGAGTGGGAAGAAGATCAATACCCCAAGACAAAGTTTGTTCCTCAACAAGAGAAGTATGATCCTACTTCCTCCAAGGGGACACAAGCTCAAGATGATCTTCCACCACAAGACCACAAGAACAAAGGCAAGGACAAGCTTCAAGAAGAGATTGATGCATTTGAAGAAGCACCTAAAGCCTCGTTCAAGTGGGTCCCCAAGACTACGTCAAGTTCTACTTCATGAAGTACAACTACAACTCCAAGATTCCCATCAAGATGATGTGGATCCCGAAGAAGAAGAACTAGAGAGCTCTTGAGGGTGACTCCGCTAACATTCTTCACTCATATCATTTTGGCAAGAACAAGTGCAATCAACTTTCACATCTTGCACTAGTTCAAGGAGTCACAAACCCTCATGTTGGTAAGGCAAGGGACAAGGTAACCTAATGTTTTCATGGACATCATCTTGTGTGTGCATCACTCTATGTCTATGGATATTCTTGTTTGTTCCTTGTGGGACTAACCCATGTAGGCAAGTTGAAAGTGCAACTCACTCCAAAGGATTGCTCCAAATGATCTACATCAACATTGAGCATCTACATCTTCAACACCTACATGAAGTCATCATCGACAAAACCCAAGGTTAGTTCATCCCTCTAAGGGGGGATCTCACATCTAGGGGGAGCTTAACTCTAAGAATTGAGTCAAAGCAACTCTAATGGTGTGAACACATTAATGCATTATGTAAAAGTGGTAACCCCACTTGAGCTTAAACGATGAGTATGACCTATGATCAAATGTTCTCATTTGACTCCTAAGTCAATATACTCATATATAGATGACCTAGTCATCGCCAATTGCTTGATAGATGCTAAAATTGGTTGTGCATGCTTTGCCACATATTTCAATTGCCATCTTATTGTGTGAGCATGTTGGTGCATATTTTACTCATTCAAGGACATCCACTTGTTGTTTTGTTTGTTTGGATTCTTTTCTTTGTGCCAAGTGGATGGACAAGAATGCCTAAGAACCTTCTTTAGCTATCTATGCTTTTCTCGTCTCAAACTCTATTCATGCTACATCACAAAATTTGATCAAGTCAGATTCGAACCACTCTGTGTGAGGAGCACTCGGAGTCCCTGATTCGTCATAGACTTAAACTTCCAAAACCTCTTAGTGATTCTCGGTCTGACCGATCCTTCCATTTCGGTCCTACCGAGATCATCAAGTTGATCTGAGTTTTCAATCTCGGTGCAACCGATTTGAACTTTTCGGTCTCACCGATTTGCTGTAACTGAACACAGTTATGCATCTCGGTGCCACCGAGTTGTTCCACTCGGTCACACCGACAGGGTCGAGCTATATATATAGCCACGGGCAAAATTTTGGAAATTTCTCCGAAACCCTTCGCCCGCGCAACAGCTCGCTCTGCCATCGTGGTCTCCGGATCGTCTCCTCGTCGCCAGCAGCCTCCTGTCGCTGGTCTCCGCCGCCGTCAACGGATTTCGTCCCCGCCGTTGCCGCCGTAGCAAGTCCACCGCCAAGTTAGGGTATGGACTTAATCTTTGTGCTATCCACGTCTGATTCCTGGCACATTGTTTTCATATTGATTCTTGCCACGATTGAAACTCTTCTATCCAGCCAAAGTAGTTCATAGATTAGATGTGATTCAAATTTTTAGGTTTAGGTTTCCGCCGAAACCATCTCGGACCCACCGAGTTGAAAAACTCGGTCTCACCGATTTGGCTTATGCCATTGCACTAGTGACTCTCGGTCTGACCGAGAATTACTAATCGGTGCAACCGATTTGAGGATTCTGTGAAACCCTAGCAGTCTCGGTACCACCGAACTGAAACTCGGTCCAACCGAGATCATCAGTTTAGGTTCCAAAACTGCTTCGGTATCACCGAGTTTGAAAATCGGTGGATCCGAAATGCTTTCTGTGGAAAACTAAGACTGAACTTTTGAGTCATTCTTTTGCAAAAACCTCTGCATTTTGTGATGCTCATCTTTTCTATCTCATCTATAACTCTTCACAGGGTCAGCAGTCAGCTTTTGCAGTATGTCTGATCAAAGTGACAGCCAGAACAGGTCAGAAGAGCAGATGGACTTGAGTGAGGGCACTAGTCCCTCAACTTCAGATGAAGGGAGCAGAAGTACTCCTAGCAATTTGCCTAAGGCTGCAACTAGGCAAAGGAGGAAAAGAACTTCAGATTCAGAGGATGAAGATTACAAAGCTGAGGAAGATGAGGCTACTTCCAAGAAAGTGGTGCTCAAGAAGGAATATGGCTCAGCAAAGGATATAAAGCCAGGCATGAAGATTAAAAGGCCTGCAAGAAGGCAACCTATGCCCAAGGCCAGAGCATCAACTCAACTGCCTGAAAATCCTGATCCCAAAGAGCCAGCTGATGAAAGCAAGAAGAGGAAGGAAAGGGTCAAGAAGACCATGGCCAGAGTTGTTGGGCAACCTTCCATGATGGAAGAGGAAGAGCTTTCTGCACCAGCACCAAAGGCACCAAAGCTTATGGGTGATGCTATTAAATCTGGGGCTGCAACATCTAAGCCCAAGGAAGCACCCAAAGCTGCCCCCAAGGCCAAGTCTGCACCAAAGAGGAATACCAGGAGTATTCCAGCTGCTGAGAAGAACAAGGCCCCAGTGCCTGAGGTTGCTGAGGAGGAAGATGAAGAAGGACAGGTTCTAAGGAAGCTCAAGCCAAAGATACCAGATCATCCTGTGGCTGAGGACATGAACATCAGAAAAGACTCAGGATTGAGGATATGGAGGATGGCAGATCCATATGCCACAAGGAGAAGAACTGCTGTTGATTACAGGTTCCATACAAAGGAACAGCATGACTTCTATGAAACAATTCTGTTGGACAAGAAGCCCATAGTCTGTGACATGAGGTGGGTTGACTCGAAATTCATTAAGGAAAATGAAGAGCACTATCCTGGAGTGCAAGACAGCTTTGTTGCTTGTGGAGTTGCAGATTTTGTTGGGCAAAAGCTCACAAATTGGAATGATGAACTTATCATGCAATTCTACTCCACAGCACATTTTTACCCAGATGGAAGAATTGTTTGGATGTCTAAAGGTACAAGGTACCAATCCACTGTAGAAGAATGGGCAAAACTGATAAATGCCCCAAAGGAAAATGATGATGATCTGGATGTATATGCCAAGTAGAAAATGGGACACAATACCATGGCACACATGTACAAGGAGATCCCAGACAAAGCCCTAGAGACTTTCACTTTTGGATCAGTCCATTTTCTGTTGTCAGGGCTGCCTACTATCAATTGGATTCTGAGGCACACCTTGTTGCCCAAGCCTGGTGACCACAACATGATCAATGGGCATGCCATCAATATGTTGCATTTATATGATGTGCCACAAAAATTCAAAGTCATGAGCCTTATAGTTGAAACCATAAAGAGGACTGCAGCAGATCATAAGAGGAGCTGTGGATATGCCCCTCAGATTCAGGAATTGATCAACTCAAAGATGGGAACTGACAAATATCTATTGGATAAGGAACACTTTCCACTTTATCCAGACTTTGAGGACAATGAGGTTGTCATGAATGAGGATGATCCATCATCAGTTCAAGCTCAAGGAGAAGAAGGAGAAGGCAAGGAAGGAGAAGGCTGCCAAGATGCCAACTCAAGAGGAGGCATCTGAATATTTCTTGAAAACCAAACAGGAGCAGCTTGGTTACTTGATAGCATCATCTCTGAGGATTGAGAAGGGGATGGCCACCCTAACTCAAAACCAGGAGAGCCTGGAAAGAATCATGGAACAAAAATTCTATGATCTAGATGTCAAGGTAACTGAGATTCAGTCAGTTGTGGAGCAGCTGCAGGATGACATGCAGGAGAGGAAGGGCAAGACTACCACCAATGTGTTTGCCAGAGTGCCCAGAGCCCAGAGGTCAGTTGCAGTGCCAGTGACAGACACTAGAGCAACAACTTCAGCACCAGCCACTGCCCCTACAGTTCCAGTGCAACCAGCTCCAGCACCAACTCCTCCAGCTCCATCCTCTACATCAACTGAAGCCTTCATCCTTGGAGTTATCTCTACACCACCACGAGAAGATCAAGCCTGAGAGTCGATCTAGCACTATGCATTTTCTATGAACTTTTTGGTAACTTGTTGCCAAAGGGGGAGAAAAATGTATAGATCATAGGCTTCGAGAGAGAGTGTTGCTTTTGTTCTCTCTTGCTTTATTTGGTGGTTTTTCAATCTTTGTTTGCTTTTGGTTGAGATACTATGCTTGTGAGACATTGATGATCATGTGTTTGATCATAAGCTACACTTATGCATGCTTGATATTATCCTATCTATCTTATGTGATCACTCACTATGCTTGGTGATGAGTGCATGTATTCATTGTTTATTATTTTGAGCGCTCCACCAAGATGTATGTGACATGGAAGAGTAACCCATGAGCCTAATTCATTGTGCATTTGCAGTCCAAAGCAAATCTAAAACTATGCACAAATTTAGGGGGAGCTCTTGCTTATCACATACTTCTCAAAGCGACGATGTTATTTAAATTTTATTATCATTTGTCGAAGCTTTGATCTATATGTTGTCATCAATTACCAAAAAGGGGGAGATTGAAAGTGCAACTATCCCTAGGTGGTTTTGGTAATTCATAACAACATATAGCTCATTGAGCTAATGCTATTCCAAGACTATTATTTCAGGAAAGCTCAATGAATGGCATGGCATGGATGATGAAAGTGGATCCCTCAAAATACTAAGGACAAAGGATTGGCTCAAGCTCAAAAGCTCAAGACTCTTCATTTTACATTTTAGTGATCCAAGATCACATTGAGTCTATAGGAAAAGCCAATACTATCAAGAAGGGATGAGGTGTTGCTTAATGAGCCTCTTGCTTCATGTGCTTAGTGATATGCTCCAAAACCCTCAACTACTTTCCCACATCCACAAATGACCTAAACCTAAAGCCAAAATCGGTCACACCGATTCTTTCTATCCGGCGCCACCGATTCCAAAAGTCATAGCCACTGCCACAAACCCTAAGCAAATCGGTCTTACCGATAGGGATCTCGGTCTCACCGAGATGGGGTTGCAATCTCTCTGTTTCCCTTCGTAACGTTTCGGTCTAACCGAAGTGAGCGATCGGTCCCACCGAGATTGCAATGTAAACTCTCTGTTTCCTTTTTGTAACATTTCGGTCTCACCGAAAAGAGCAAATCGGTCCCACCGAGTTTACCTGACCAACTCTCTGGAAAGCTTATTACCAAATCGGTCTCACCGAGTTTGTGTAATCGGTCTCACCGAGATTACGTTATGCCCTAACCCTAACCGAATCGGTCTCACCGAGATGCATGTCAGTCCCACCGAAAATCACTAACGGTCACTAGGTTTACTAAATCGGTCCGACCGAGTTTAACGATTCGGTCCCACCGAGTTTGGTAAATTGTGTGTAACGGTTAGATTTTGTGTGGAGGCTATATATACCCCTCCACCTCCTCTTCATTCATGGAGAGAGCCATCAGAACGAACCTACACTTCCAACTTACCATTTCTGAGAGAGAACCACCTACTCATGTGTTGAGGCCAAGATATTCCATTCCTACCATATGAATCTTGATCTCTAGCCTTCCCCAAGTTGCTTTCCACTCAAACCCTCTTTCCACCAGATCCAAATCCTATGAGAGAGAGTTGAGTGTTGGGGAGACTATCATTTGAAGCACAAGAGCAAGGAGTTCATCATCAACGCACCATTTGTTACTTCTTGGAGAGTGGTGTCTCCTAGATTGGCTAGGTGTCACTTGGGAGCCTCCGACAAGATTGTGGAGTTGAACCAAGGAGTTTGTAAGGGCAAGGAGATCGCCTACTTCGTGAAGATCTACCGCTAGTGAGGCAAGTCCTTCGTGGGCGACGGCCATGGTGGGATAGACAAGGTTGCTTCTTCGTGGACCCTTCGTGGGTGGAGCCCTCCGTGGACTCGCGCAGCCGTTACCCTTCGTGGGTTGAAGTCTCCATCAACGTGGATGTACGATAGCACCACCTATCGGAACCACGCCAAAAACATCTGTGTCTCCAATTGCGTTTGAATCCTCCAAACCCTTCCCTTTACTTTCTTGCAAGTTGCATGCTTTAATTTCCGCTACCTATACACTCTTTGCATGCTTGCTTGAATTGTGTGATAATTGCTTGACTTGTCCTAAAATAGCTAAAATCTGCCAAACTCTAAAATTGGGAAGAGGTTAAGTTTTTATTGGTCAAGTAGTCTAATCCCCCCCCTCTAGACATACTTCAAGGTCCTACACCAGGATCAAGTGAACATGCCCAACGGCGCAGGTATGAAAATTAGCCATGTTGGTCAAGCCTACATTCATACCCCCACTCGCAATCTTCATCTCAAAGACATATTGCATGTTCCTAAAGCAACCAAGAACTTGATCTCTGCTCATCGTTTATCTCATGACAATCATGCCATTCTTGAAACTCATCCACACTATTTCTTTGTCAAGGACAAGGCAACGAAGAAAACCCTCCTGCAACGCAGATGTAGGGGTGGCCTCTATCCCCTCTCATCTGCACCTTTGAGCTCGGGCAGGCAGGCGTTTGGTGCCACCAAGGTCTCTCCATCGAGGTGGCACAGCCGATTAGGTCACCCTTCATCAACAATCGTTCAGCATGTTCTTATGAAGAATAAAATTTCCTTTTCAAATAGTGAGTTGAATAAAGAGAGTATATGTGATGCTTGCCAAAGAGGCAAAAGTCACCAACTCCCCTATCCGAATTCCATTAGTGTTTCCAATGCTCCTTTAGAGCTAGTTTTTTTTATGTATGGGGGCCTGCCCGAGATTCTATTAATAGAAAGAATTATTATGTGAGTTTCATCGATGATTTCAGCAAGTTCACTTGGATTTACATCCAGTCTGAAGTGTTCAAAATATTTCATGAATTCCAAGCTCTTATTGAACGACACTTTAATCGTAAAATCATCACTATGCAAACAGATTGGGGTGGTGAGTACGAGCGTTTAAACTCCTTCTTTCGGCAAATTGGCATCACTCGTCACGTCTCCTGCCCTCACGCACACCAGCAAAATGGGTTGGCCAAAAGGAAACATCGGCATCTTGTGGAAGTCGGACTTTCACTATTAGCACATGCCTCCATGCCCTTAAAATTTTGGGATGAGGCTTTTATAGCTGCCACCTATCTTATCAATAGAACTCCCAGTAAGGTGATAAATCTTGAAACAGCTCTCAAACGATTGTTCTAGGAAAAACCAAATTATCATGCTCTCCGCACCTTTGGGTAGACTTGTTGGCCTAATCTCTGCCCATTCAACTCTAAGAAGCTTGAATTCCGCTCCAAACATTGTGTTTTTCTTGGTTATAGCAATCTCCATAAATGGTTCAAGTGTTTGGATGTAGCCACCGGACGGGTTTATATATCTCGTGACGTCGTGTTTGATGAAATCGTGTTTCCTTTTGCCTCACTAAATCCCAATGCCGATGCTCTCCTTAGGTCAGAAGTTCTTCTTCTTCCTGAAAATTCTGTCACCAATGAGCCTCTTGATCATGGGGATGAAATTAGTGCTAATCCATTGGTTAATTTTCATGCAAATCCTGCCATAAATTTTGGAGGAAATCCTGTTGTGCATCATGATTTTATGCAGCATCAGCCTGACGCGGAACATGAGGAGGATCCAGGTGCTGGCAGCGACAGTTCTGCAGGCGGCGATCCCGAGCAAAATCTCTCGACCGCCACGCCTGCAGGTGGGGACAGCACCTCGCCCATGCGTGATAGCGACCGGCCACACGCGACCGCGACACGTCCATGTGCACGCCTCCACCTGCTGACGCCGACTGCAGGCCCGCTGAGAGCAGCCCCACGGCGCACTCCGGATCAGGCGGGTCCAGGGGTGGTACGGCTGCCTCTCTGAGTTGCCAGGTGGCGGCCTCTGCACCGTGCATCGACGCGGGGGAACGGCGGGCCCTCGACGGCATCTCTGGATCTGTCGCCTCTGCCGCTGATCCTGTCGAGATCTGTCTCAGATCAAGCGCGCCTGGCTCCTCTGCGGCAGATCTTGTGGGATCTTTTGCGCCAGCTGCGGGATCTTCTGCGCCAACAGTTGCTGCATCCGACCAAACTCGGCGTACATGTTCTCAGCATGGTATTGCAAAACCCAAAGTACGCACAGATGGTACGGTCAGGTATGGTAAAACTAAGTTTGCTGGTCTTACTACAACAGAAGAACCACATAATCTACATGAAGCTTTTGCAAGTAAACAATGGAAAATGCAATGGACGAGGAATATAGTGCATTAATCAAAAACAAAAGTTGGCACTTAGTCCCTCCGGCCAAGGGCAGAAACATTATTGATTGCAAATGGGTTTATAGAGTTAAAAGAAAAGCTACAGGAGAAATAGATAGATACAAAGCCAAGCTAGTTGCAAAAGGCTTTAAACAAAGATATGGCATTGACTACGAGGACACCTTTAGTCCAGTTGTTAAAGATGCTACTGTCAGACTTGTTCTATCTATTGCAGTATCAAAAGGTTGGAGTCTTCGTCAATTAGATGTGCAGAATGTGTTCCTTCATGGCGTTCTAGAGGAAGAAGTGTATATGAGACAACCTCCTAGGTATGAGGTGAAAAACAAGCAACACTATGTATGTAAGCTTGATAAGTCCTTGTATAGGTTGAAACAAGCACCTAGAGCATGGTACTCTAGGTTAAGTGAAAAACTTCAAAGGCTTGGCTTCAGACCATCGAAGGCTGGCACTTCATTATTCTTTTATAGCAAAGGCAAGATCACCATATTTATGCTTGTGTATGTCGATGACATTATTGTGGCTAGCTCTTCACAGGAGGGAACTACAGCATTGTTGGAAGATCTCATAAGGGATTTTGACTTAAAAGATCTCGGTGATTTGCATTATTTCTTGGGAATAGAGGTGAAGAAAGTCAAGGATGGTATACTTCTAACTCAAGAAAAATATGTATGAGATGTATTAAAACGTGTTGGTATGATGAATTGCAAAGTGTCAAATATGCCTCTATCCACATCCGAAAAGCTCTCTAAGGAAAACGGTGGAATCTTGGGAGCTCATGATTCTACAAATTATAGAAGTGTGGTAGGTGCATTGCAGTACTTGACTTTAACAAGGCCTGATATATCCTTCTCTGTCAATAAAGTATGTCAATTCTTGCACTCTCCTACACTTGAACATTGGACTGCAGTAAAAAGAATTCTCAGATATCTCAGAGGAACCATGAGCACTGGACTAAAATTTTCCAAGTCAAGTTCTACATTGGTAAGTGCCTTTTCAGATGCAGATTGGGCGGGATGTATAGACGACAGAAGGTCCACGGGTGGCTTTGCTGTTTTCTTTGGACCCAACTTGATATCTTGGAGTGCATGCAAACAAGCAACAGTATCAAGGTCCGGTACTGAGGCAGAATACAAGGCTTTTGCAAATGCCACAGCTGAAATTATATGGGTTCAAACTCTGTTAAAAGAGTTAGGTGTGACACACTCACCAGTTGCATGTCTTTGATGTGATAATATTGGTGCCACTTACCTTTCAGCAAACCCAGTATTTCATGCAAGGACAAAACATATCGAAGTGGACTATCACTTCGTGAGAGAAAGAGTAGCCAAGAAGCTATTGGACATTCGTTTCATTCCCACCAATGATCAAGTTGCAGATGGCTTTACCAAAGCCTTATCATGGCATAAACTGGAAGATTTCAAGAGCAATCTCAACTTGGTAAGTTATGATTGAGGGGGAGTGTTAGACAATGTAAATGTGTACGTGGTGGTGTTGTATAAACCACGTACACGTATAGTTGTATTGCGTGAGTTATACTCTAGGTAGTTTAGGTTAGTTGGGATTGATCTCTATCTTGTATAGATCTTAGCTTGAGGATCAATCCACCAACAACCTGGCTACCGCCCTTGTACCAATGTTCTATAAATAACACGCAGCGCGTCCCTACGAAAGCATACGCTTCAACCACTTTTACAGGTAGATCACGATGCCGTCGGTAGAACACCTGCGTAACTTGGCGATCGATGGAAGAAACTCTAATCGATATTCCCTCGGTTCCTAAATATTTGTGACTACATACGAAGCAAAATAAATAAATTTATACTTTAAAGTATGTCTATATACATCTGTAATCTTTAAAAAAAAATTAAGAACAGACGGAGTAGATTGCAACAGGCCAGTCTCGAGCCTCACATTTCTTTATTGCTTTGATCTGGTGATATTATAACGTGGTGTACAAAGATATATATAGCACCAAGTCCTGGCTAAACTAAGTCTATACGTATCATATGTGAGGACTGCCTCCTGCCCTAGTCGGACATGTACATCGTGGTTTATTCCAATAACCATCAGGTTGTGCTCAGTTGATGGCGGGTGACGGTGCGATCATATCGGGTTTGACCGGTCGGAAGAAGCTAGGAGGACCGGTTCAACAGGGAGAAAAATAGACAGAAAAAACTTGTCGATGTGGCATGCTAGCCTAGACATGACAATTGGGACTCGCCAGTCAGAACGGATACAAAATTTTAAATAGGGTAAATTATGGAAATACTTTTGCTAAATGGGGTAATTAGTGAGAAAAATGTCAAGATAAGGGGTAAAAACCGGAATTCACTCCATTTAATAATTTAACAAAGTACTGTAATGTATGGTGAACGCTATAGGGAAGCTGATGTTAGCAAGATTTCATCCTATTTCAGAAATTTAAAATTATTTGCAGCGAGCTCAAATCGTTCGTCTGATTTGCAATTTGTTTTCACTATTAAATCCATCGTCGCAACGAGATCTTCGACACTAGATCTTATGTTTATTTTAAACTTCTTGTTCCTGACTCATCTCCTCTCTATCTCACGTAGCTGCTGTTGCAGCATCAGAATCAGTTACTTCGATGTCTTTAGTGTTTTATCTTGATCTTGTATTTCTAGTTTAGGAGAGTTCCTTTCCTCATCATCTTGCGGTTTTCATATTTTCTTCCACTTAACTTTACTTTTGACTTTCTTTCCTGTTCTAAGCTTGTTCTTCTTCATACCAAGCTGGTCCTTTCGGGTCCTATGTTTTCTTACCACTTTTGGTGGAAATAGTATTAGAAGAACAACCGTGCTGGTCCATTCGTCATACCAAGCTGGTCCTTCTCGGATGATCACTTGTGCGAGATTTTGGGGGATAGTGGGGTGGATGTTTCGTGTGAAGGTGGCGCTAGAGAATTGATTTCCCTCATCCATTCGAAAGAACTTGCACAGGCGGCTTTGGCTCAAGCCGCGGCTGCGCGTGCGGCAGCGCTGGCAGTGGATGCAGGGGCATCCTTGGTCGTGGTCGTGCGGCCCGATTAGGGAGAGGTAGCAATAGGGGCTGCTACCACTCCCCCCCCCCCCCCCCCGGTCAGCCATCTAAGACGAGGCGTGTGGCCAAAGCGGTGACCTCAAGAGGGATCCGTCTCCATAACTGTATTATTTAGATGTGGTTCCTCTTTTGGAATATCCATGGCTTCGTCCATGCTGGGAGGCAGACCCAGCTCAAAGAATATATGCACAATGAGGGCATTGACGCGGTAGGGCTCCTGGAAACCATAAAGGCTGAGTTCAGACACCATGAACTTTTGGCCATCGACCCCCTCGAACGCTTTTCATGGAAATGGGTGCCGGCCGAGGGCCACTCGGGCGGCATGTTGCTGGGCCTTAATCAAGAATGTTCTAAGGTGTTGTCGTGGGATGCTGGTACCTTCTTTACTTCTTCCCATGTCCGCCACTGGCCTATGCTGCGTGAATGGGTGTTGATCGTAGTCTATGGCCTGGACGGGATCACTCGTGATCCCTCGAGTTCTTAGGCGAGCTCCAGGCGGAAGTAGTGGCTTCTATTGCACTCAACCTACCGTGGTGGTAGTGGGAGACTTCAACTTGCTCCGCTCTGGAGAGGACAAGAACAATGGCAATATTAACTGGACAAGGGTGTCCATGTTCAATAATGCTATTGCGTCCATGGCACTTAGGGAAGTGGCTAGATCTGGCGCCTGTTTCACTTGGACAAACAAGCAGTTGGTGCCGGTTCGATCCGTGCTTGATCGGGTACTAGTTTAGGAAGATTGGGAGGTTCCTTTCTCATGTTCTCGCTAGTGGCCGAGACGTGAATTGGTTCCGACCACATCCCCTTGGTCCTGTCTACAACGGGAGACAGACTGAGGTGTAGCCCCCGTTTCTTCTTTGGGACGGTGTGGTTCAAAATTCCTGGCTTTGATCAAGTTTTTAGGCAGAAATGGGATTCCTGCCTCCAAAGGTTGGGCCCTCAGTGAGGGCCCATGGAGTTTTGACTGTGATGAGGGCAGGTCTATGTGCGTCCCTAAATGGTTGGGGGGCAACCAAGGTATAGATGACAAATTGTGTAGGGCGCAGTTAGTCGCGGAGCTCACAGTGCTGGATGCGCAAGCTAACTCCAGACCATTTTTGGAGCAGGAGTGGGCTCACCACTATGACCTGGAGGGCCAGGTTGAGGCTCTTCTCCGGCGGGAGGAAGAGTACTAGTGTAGGAGAGGGGGTCTCAAGTGGACCCTGGAAGGGGACGCGAACACAAAATATTTCGACGCCTACGCAAATGGCCATCATCGTAAATGTGTCATCTTGCGTCTGCAGTCTGAGAAGGGGCTCTTACTGCACCAATCGGACAGCATGCGCCATGTGTATGAGTTCTATATGCAGTTGATGGGCTCGTGCGAGCAGCCATTAGCGCACCTCCGTACAAATTTGTGGGATCATCTGCATGAAGATTCACACGGCCCCGGGCCCCAATGGCTGGCCCGTTGCCATGTTTAAGCGCTTCTGGCACACGTTTAAGGAGCTGATCTTCTCAGTCTGCAATGGTTTCATGTGTGGGGAGGTCGACATCTTGCGTCTGAACTTTGGGATTCTTTCTTTAATTCCTAAAGTTCAGGGTGCGGATAATATTAGGTAGTTTAGATCCATCGCACTGATTAATGTTTCGTTTAAGATTTGCTCGAAAGCTTGTGCAACTCGTTTAACTCCGGTAGCTCACCGTATCATTAGCAGAAACCAATCGTGTTTATCCGCGGCCGCAACATTCTGGAGGGGCCCCTAGCTCTCCTCGAGATTGTGCATGAACTTAAACGCTCACGCCAACCAGCGATCCTTCTGAAACTTGATTTCAAAAAGGCGTACGATCGTGTAAACTGGGATTTCCTGAGACAGGTCCTCTTGGGAAGGGGGTTCTCATTGATGTGGGTCCATAGCATGATGCAACTGGTCTCGGGGGGGCGGGGGCAAACTACGATTGCGGTCAACGGAGAAGTAGGGAACTTCTTGCATAACAAGCGTGGGCTGCATCAAGGCGACCCTACATCCCCGCTTTTGTTTAACTTCATGGCGGACGCCTTCGCGGCAATGTTAGACAAAGCTAGGGCAGCAGGCCACCTTAGGGGGTGGTAAGCCACTTGATTCCGGTTGGGGTTTCCCACCTCCAGTATGCAGATGATATGTTGTTGTTGTTTGAACCGGACATGCATAGTATAGCCACGGTCAAGGCTATCTTGGTGAGCTTTGAGATTATGTCCGGTCTCAAAATCAACTTCCAAAAGTGTGAAGTGGTGTCCGTGGAGATGGACATAGCCGAGGGGCAAACGGTGGCGGACTTGCTTAGCTATAAATTGGGCAAGCTTCCATTTAAGTACCTCGGGCTACCGATCGCGGCGAGGGCATGCACCATCCAAGACTGGGACCTCCTTTGCAACACACTAGCGGGCCGGGTTGGCCCTTGGAGAGGTAGGTTCATGTCGTCTGGAGCTAGACTCATTCTCACTAACTCCAGCCTCTCCTCTCTACCCATTTTCATGATGGGCCTCTTTCTTTTGGCCGACGGTGTTCACATCAAGCCGGACACGCCGCGGTATCGATTCTTTTGGGAAGGATCCGGTACTAGACGCAAGTACCATATGGTTAAGTGGGCTGCTGTATGTCGCCTCAAGTCCCGGGGGGGCTTGGGATTACTAATTCCAAATTGATGAACGTGGCACTAATGTGAAAATGGATTTGGAAATTGTCTCAAGAGGAGACGGGGCTCTGGGTCAATATGCTTCGGGCCAAATACTTTTCGGCCGACAATTTTTTCGAGTTTGTGGGAAGGGGGTCTCATTTTTGGAACTCCATCCAAACGATCAAGCCTATCTTTTCCATGGGGGCGAAGTTTGTGGTCAACAATGGGCGTTCGACGCGTTTCTGGCTGGACCTCTGGATTGGCGAACAACCAATTTGGTCTGAGTTCAGAGACCTTTACGACATAACACTTGAGCCCAATATTTCAGTGCCTCAAGATCTGGGTGTATCCCCGCCAGCACTACTCTTCCATCGCGAGTTAGCTGGCATGGAGACTACAAGTTGGGGACGCTTGTTATCGCTCGTAGGTGTGGTCACACTACCCCAGGGGCCAGATACCGTGTCTTAGCATCTTAACGCCTCGGGGAAGTTCTCGGTCAATTCATTTTACCGTGATCTTTCCCATGGATCCATTCAATAGGTGACATCCGGCCTATGGAATACCAAGATACCCCTCAATGTTAAGGTCTTTATGTGGCAGCTTTGTCGCAATAGGCTCCCGACATCTGTTAACATTGCCAAGTGCAATGGGCCGGCCAGCAGGCCGTGTGCAGTCTGCGGTGAGCCAGAAACCGCCAACCACATTTTTTTCAACTGCCATTTGGCACTTTTGCCTGGAGTGCGGTCCGTGAGGCCGCTGGAAGGGATTGGGATCCAAGGTACAGTACCGAGTTAGTTTCATATCTCCCCTCGGTTAGCGGAAGTGCCCGACGAGTCATGTAGTGCTGCGCTGGGGCACTGCTATGGGCGTTGTGGCAAATACGTAACTAACTTACAATCGAGGGTTCCTTCCCATCACACCCCACTGATGTGATCTTCGAATGTGTCATCTTCTTGCAGGAGTGGGCTCCGTTGGGAAGGCAACAAGATGTTGATCTGCTGCAGCTCGCTCTCGCCCAACTCCGACAAGTCTACGCTTTGGTAAGAGCTCCTGCACCGACCCCCTATGGAGTGGAGGCATGTTTTGGTTTAAGTTTTGCCAGCATGTGCGCTCATGCTTGGCCTTTTGAGGCATGTAACCCATGACTTCCCTCCCGACGTGTTATCTTTGGAGGGTGATGCATCCATGTAAGACTTTGTTTATGTGTACTTTGCCTATTGTGGGCTTTATTAATTTAAAGCCGGGCGCCGTTGGCGTCTTCGTTCTAAAAAAAGAACAACCGTTATCTTTACCAAACTGACCAAGAATAAGATATTTTGTTTTAGGTAGTTGTTCACACTGATTTTTAGTTATGAGAGAATGTTTATCAAGATTTCACACGTCATGACTCTTCTCTTTTTCTAGAATATGCACGAATGTGCATATAATATATTAAAGGAGAAAGTGGGGAGAAGAGTCTCATCCACGTTGCAGTATTACATTATTACATGCAAACACTGCTCCATGTCCAGCGCACACTCTAATACTAGCTACTCGCGCTACCCCACCTTGCAAGGCCACTAAAGAAAGCATCCATGCCGCCCTTTAGAAGACCTGCTTGGCTCCAACTCCTACTTTGCCACTCGATGGTGGTGACTACTTGCTGCAAGGATGGCATTTCCCCATCGAAAACAATTAGCATTCCAATGCTTCCACAGTGCCCACAAAGAGTTAATAGGCTTTATCCTACACTTTGTGGATAAAATCAATGCCAATAGCAAATTCCACAGCATCGTTCGTAGGCATGACAATAGGATACTTAATACTAGTAAATCTTGATGGAGCACCAAGCTATCTCAAAGCCTTCTCAACTTTTAGAGTTATTACTAATACATCTCCAATGTATCTATAATTTTTTATTGTTCCATGCTATTATATTATCCATCTTGGATGTTTTACATGCATTTATATGCTATTTTATATGATTTTTGAGACTAACCTATTAACCTAGAGCCCAGTGCCAGTTTCTGTTTATTCCTTGTTTTTGAGTTTTACAGAAAAGGAATACCAAACGGAGTCCAATTGACCTGCCAATTTCTGTGGATTTTTTATGGACCAAAAGAAGCCCCTGAAGTGAAAGAGTTGGGCCAGAAGAGTCCCGAGCCATCCACGAGGGTGGAGGGCGCGCCCTACCCCCTGGGTGCGCCCCCTGACTCGTGGATGACTCGGAGACCCTCCCTGATGTGAGACCGACGCCAAAAATTCCTATAAATACAGAAACCCCCAGAAATAAACCTAGATCGGGAGTTCTGCCGCCACAAGCCTCTATAGCCACCAAAAACCAATTGGGACCCTGTTCCGGCACCCTGCCGGAGGGGGCATCGATCACTGGTGGCCATCTTCATCATCCCGGCGCTCTCCGTGGCGAGGAGGGAGTAGTTCACCCTCGAAGCTGAGGGTATGTGCCAGTAGCTCTGTGTTTGATCTCTCTCTCTCTCACTCTCTCTCTCTCTCTCTCTCTCTCTCTCTCTCTCTCTCTCGTATTCTTGATATGGCACGATCTTGATGTACCGCGAGCTTTGCTATTATAGTTGGATCTTATGATGTTTCTCTCCCTCTATCTCCTTGTGATGAATTGAGTTTTCCCTTTGAAGTTATCTTATCGGATTGAGTCTTTAAGGATTTGAGAACACTTGATGTATGTCTTGCGTGGGATACCCGTGGTGACAATGGGGTATTCTATTGATTCACTTGATGTATGTTTTGGTGATCAACTTGCGGGTTCCGTGACCTCAGGAATCTATGCATAGGGGTTGGCACACGTTTTTGTCTTGACTCTCCGGTAGAAACTTTGGGGCCCTCTATGAAGTACTTTGTGTTGGTTTGAATAGATGAATCTGAGATTGTGTGATGCATATCGTATAATCATACCCGCGGATACTTGAGGTGACATTGTAGTATCTAGGTGACATTAGGGTTTTGGTTGATGTGTGTCTTAAGGTGTTATTTTATTACAAACTCTAGGGTTGTATGTGACACTTATAGGACTAGCCCAATGGATTGATCAGAAAGAATAACTTTGAGGTGGTTTCATACCCTACAATAATCTCTTCATTTGTTCTGCGCTATTAGTGACTTTGGAGTGACTCTTTGTTGCATGTTGAGGGATAGTTATATGTTCTAATTATGTTATTATTGTTGTGAGAACTTGCACTAGTGAAAGTATGAACCCTAGGACTTATTTTGGAGCATTGAAATACCGTTTTCGCCCACTTTTGTTACTTGCTACCTTGGTGTTTTTATAATTTCATATTACAAAAATCCATATCTACCATCCATATTGCACTTGTATCACCATCTCTTCACCGAACTAGTGCACCTATACAATTTACCATTGTATTGGGTGTGTTGAGGACACAAGAGACTCCTTGTTATTTGGTTCTAGGGTTGTTTGAGAGAGACCATCTTCATCCTACGCCTCCCACAGATTGATAACCTTAGGTCATCCACTTGAGGGAAATTTGCTACTGTCCTACAAACCTCTGCACTTGGAGGCCCAACAACGTCTACAAGAAGAAGGTTGCATAGTAGACATCAAGCTCTTTTCTGGCGCCGTTGCTGGGGAGGTTAGTGCTTGAAGGTATATCTTTAGATCTTGCAATCGAATCTTTTAGTTTCTTGTTTTATCAATTTATTAAAGAAAACTACAGAAAAAATGGAATTGAGGGTGCCTCATATGCTTCATCTTTTTAATGTCTTTCGTGAAAATAAGGATTCTGATAATCGTGCCAAAGTGTTAGAAGAAGAACGCAATAAAATGTTTGGAATAAAAACTTTGTATGATGAGCATCATTGCAATGTTGTTAGTATGAATTCCTTGAATATCCATGATGCTAATGATATGCAAAGCCACAAGCTTGGGGAAGCTATGCTTGATGAATACGATATTTGTAGTCCCCCAAGTTTTGATGAGAATATTTATTATGATGATAGCATGCCTCCTATTTATGATGATTATATTGATGAAAGTGGGTTTCGAAGAGTGTCAACTTCAGGAAGTAATGATCCCACAGTTTTGGAGGTTGTTGAATGTTATTGTGATAATCATGAAAGTGGATTTGGAGAGGTCATGACTTTATTTAGTGATGAATCCACTATTTCGAAAGAGGTTCGAATTGATTATGAGAACAAAGTTGCTATCTATGATGATTATTGTGATGACATGTATGCTATAAAGAAAAATGATAACCATGAAACTTTTCATCATGATTTTAATTTTCAATTGGATTATGCCTCACATGATAGTTATTTTGTTGAGTTTGCTCCCACTACTATTCATGAGAAGAAATTTGCTTATGTGGAGAGTAATAAAAATTCTATGCTTGTGCATCATGAAAATAATGCTTTATGTGATGGTTATATTATTGAATTCATTCATGATGCTACTGAAAATTATTATGAGGGAGGAGTATATGCTTGTAGGAATTGCAATAATATCAAGTTTCCTCTCTATGTGCTTAAAATCTTGAAGTTATGCTAGTTTTGTCTTCCTATGCTAGTTGATTATTGTTCCCATAAGTTGTTTGCTCACAAAATCCCTATGCATAGGAAGTGGGTTAGGCTTAAATGTGTTAGTCATATTCATCATGATGCTCCCGTTATGTTTCAGTTCTTATCTTTTATGCGAGCATCATTGAAATCATCATGCCTAGCTAAAAAGGCATTAAAGGAAAGCGCTTGTTGGGAGACAACCCAATATTTACCCCTACTGTTTTTGTGTTTCCACATGATTAAGCTAATGTGGTAATCATGTTTTATAGATTTTTTTTCAATAAAGTGCCAAGTAGAACCTTTGGGAAGACTTGGGTGAAAGTTAATGCGATCTTGCTGTAAAAAACAGAAACTTTGCGCTCACAAGATTAGCTGTCATTTTTTTTACAGAAGAGTGCTTTTGAGTTGATTATTTTTGAAGAAGATTAATAGACAAATTTCTCACATTCACCAATTTACTTCAGAATTTTTGGAGCTACGGAAGTATTCAAGAGTTACAGATTACTACAGACTGTTTTGTTTTCGACGGATTCTGTTTTCTATGTGTTGTTTGCTTATTTTGATGAATTTATGAGTAGTATCGGAGGGTATGAACCATAGAGAAGTTGGAATACAGTAGATATTACACCAATATTAATTTAGAATGAGTTCACAACAGTACCAAAAGTGGTGATTTATTTTCTTATACTAACGGAGCTGACGAGTTTTCTGTTGAGTTTTGTGTTGTGAAGTTTTCAAGTTTTGGGTAAAGATTCGATGGACTATGGAATAAGGAGTGGCAAGAGCCTAAGCTTGGGGATTCCCAAGGCACCCCAAGGTAATATTCAAGGACAACCAAGAGCCTAAGCTCGGGGATGCCCCGTATGGCATCCCCTCTTTCGTCTTCATTCATTAGTAACTTTACTTGGAGCTATATTTTTATTCACCACATGATATGTGTTTTGCTTGGAGCATCATTTTATTTTATTTTGCCTTGCTTTCTATTTGAATAATATCCCAAGATATGAAATTTTTAAATGTTAGAGAGTCTTCATATAGTTACGTAGTTATTTGACTACTCATTGATCTTCACTTATATCTTTTGGAGTAGTTTGTCATTTGCTCTAGTGCTTCACTTATATCTTTTTAGAGCATGATGGTAGTTTTATTTTGAAGAAATTGATGAACTCTCATGCTTCATTTATATTATTTTGAGAGTCTTAAACATCATGGTAATTTGCTTTGGTTATGAAATTAGTCCTAATATGATGGGCATCCAAGAGGGATAAAATAAAAACTTTCATATAAAGTGCATTGAATACTATGAGAAGTTTGATTCGTTATGATTATTTTGAGATATGAAGATGGTGATATTAGAGTCATGCTAGTGGAGTAATTGTTAATTTGCTAGATACTTGTGTTAAAGTTTGTGATTCACGTAGCATGCATGTATGGTGAACCATTATGTGATGAAGTTGGAGCATGATTTATTTATTGATTGCCTTCCTTATGTGTGGAGGTCAGGATCGCGCGATGGTTAACTCGTACCAACCCTTCCCCAAGGGGCATGCATGTAGTACTTTGTCTTGTTGACTTGTAGATTTTTGCAATAAGTATGTGAGTTCTTTATGACTAATGTTGAGTCCATGGATTATACGCACTCTCACCCTTCCACCATTACTAGCCTCTCTAGTGTCGCGCAACTTTCGCAGGTACCATACACCCACCATTACCTTCCTCAAAACATCCACCATACCTACCTATTATGGCATTTCCATAGCCATTCTGAGATATATTGCCATGCAACTTTCCACCGTTCTGTTTATTATGACACGCTCCATCATTGTCATATTTCTTTGCATGATCATGTAGTTGACATCGTATTTGTGGCAAAGCCATCGTTCATAATTCTTTCATACATATCACTCTTGATTCATTGCACATCCCGGTACACCGCCGGAGGCATTCATATAGAGTCAAATTTTGTTCTAAGTACCGAGTTGTAATTCTTGAGTTGTAAGTAAATAAAAGTGTGATGATCTTCATTATTAGAGCATTTTCCCAGTGAGGAAAGGATGGTGGAGACTATGATTCCCCCACAAATCGGAATGAGACTCCGGACAAAAAATAAAAAAAGGCCAAAAAAAGAGAAGGCCCAAAAAACAAAAAATGAAAAAATGAAAAAATGAAAGAAAATGAGAGAAGGGGCAATGCTACTATACTTTTACCACACTTGTGCTTCAAACTAGCACCATGATCTTCATGATAGAGAATCTCCTATGTTGTCACTTTCATATACTAGTGGGAATTTTCATTATAGAACTTGGCTTGTATATTCCAATGATGGGCTTCCTCAAAAGTGCCCTAGGTATTCGTGAGCAAGCAAGTTGGATGCACACCCACTCAGTTTCTTTTTGAGCTTTCATACACTTATAGCTCTAGTGCATCTGTTGCATGGCAATCCCTACTCACTCACATTGATATCTATTAATGGGCATCTCCATAGCCCATTGATACGCCTAGTTGATGTGAGAATATCTTCTCCTTTTTGTCTTCTCCACAAACACCATTCTATTCCTCCTATAGTGCTATGTCCATGGCTCACGCTCATCTATTGCGCGAAGATTGAAAAAGTTTGAAAATACTAAAGTGTGAAACAATTGCTTGGCTGAAACCGGGGTTGTGCATGATTTAGATGTTTTGTTTGATGAAGATAGAGCATAGCTAGACTATATGATTTTGTAGGGATGGCTTTCTTTGGCCATGTTAGTTATTTTGAGAAGACATGATTGCTTTGTTAGTATGCTTGAAGTATTATAGTTTTTATGTCAATATTAAACTTTTGTTTTGAATCTTACGGATCTAAATATTCTTGCCACAATAAAGAGAGATTACATTGATAAATATGTTAGGTAGCATTCCATATCAAAAATTCTGTTTTTATCATTTACCTACTCGAGAACGAGCAGGAATTAAGCTTGGGGATGCTGATACGTCTCCAAGGTATCTAGAATTTTTCTTGTTCCATGCTATTATATTATCCATCTTGGATGTTTTATATGCATTTATATGCTATTTTATATGATTTTTGGGACTAAACTATTAACCTAGAGTCTGGTGCCAGTTTCTATTTTTTCCTTGTTTTTTAGTTTTACAGAAAAGGAATACCAAACGGAGTCCAATTGACCTGCCATTTTTTGTGGATTTTTTATGGACCAAAAGAAGCCCCCGAAGTGAAATAGTTGGGCCAGAAGAGTCCCGAGCCATCCATGAGGGTGGAGGGCGCGCCCTACCCCCCTGGGTGCGCCCCTGCCTCGTGGATGACTCGGAGACCCCCCTGATGTGAGACCGATGCCAAAAATTCCTATAAATACAGAAACCCCCAGAAATAAACCAAGATCAGGAGTTCCGCCGCCGAAAGCCTCTATAGCCACCAAAAACCAATTGGGACCCTATTCCGGCACCATGCCGGAGGGGGGATCCATCACCGGTGGCTATCTTCATCATCCCGGCGCTCTCCATGGCGAGGAGGGAGTAGTTCACCCTCGGGGTTGAGGGTATGTACCAGTAGCTATGTGTTTGATCTCTCTCTCTCTCTCTCGTGTTCCTGATATGGCACAATCTTGATGTACCGCGAGCTTTACTATTATAGTTGGATCTTATGATATTTATCCCCCTCTATCTCCTTGTGATGAATTGAGTTTTCCCTTTGAAGTTATCTTATCAGATTGAGTCTTTAAGGATTTGAGAACACTTGATGTATGTCTTGTGTGGGATACCCGTGGTGACAATGGGGTATTCTATTGATTCACTTGATGTATGTTTTGGTGATCAACTTGCGGGTTCTGTGACCCCGGAATCTATGCATAGGGTTTGGCACACGTTTTCGTCTTGACTCTCCGGTAGAAACTTTGGGGGCCTCTATGAAGTACTTTGTGTTGGTTTGAATAGATGAATCTGAGATTGTGTGATGCATATCATATAATCATACCCGAGGATACTTGAGGTGACATTGGAGTATCTAGGTGACATTAGGGTTTTGGTTGATGTGTGTATTAAGGGATTATTTTACTACAAACTCTAGGGATGTTTGTGACACTTATAGGAATAGCCCAATGGATTGATCGGAAAGAATAACTTTGAGGTGGTTTCGTACCCTACAATAATCTCTTCATTTGTTCTCCGCTATTAGTGACTTTCGAGTGACTCTTTGTTGCATGTTGAGGGATAGTTATATGATCTAATTATGTTATTATTGTTGAGAGAACTTGCACTAGTTAAAGTATGAACCCTAGCCCTTGTTTTGGAGCATTGCAATACCGTTTTCACCCACTTTTGTTACTTGCTACCTTGCTGTTTTTATAATTTCAGATTGGAAAAATCCATATCTGCCATCCATATTGCACTTGTATCACCATCTCTTCGCCGAACTAGTGCACCTATATAATTACCATTGTATTGGGTGTGTTGGGGACACAAGAGACTCTTTGTTATTTGGTTGTAGAGTTGTTTGACACAGACCATCTTCATCCTACGCCTCCCACGGATTGATAAACCTTAGGTCATCCACTTGAGGGAAATTTGCTACTGTTCTACAAACCTCTGCACTTGGAGGCCCAACAACGTCTACAAGAAGAAGATTGTAGTAGACATCAATTACCAGCTCTACGAATAGATCGTTAATGTCAACAGTAGCTTCTTATTAAGATTTTCTATTAGTTCCAAAAGTACATCTTTCGGGAATCTCTCAAGGTAGCCTAGGAAATATTGTTTTCTAGAGCGCGTAGAACCTCTGAAACGGTAAGCATCTAAGACAATAATACATGCCAATCAGTCAAGGAACTAACACTCGATGCTTAGATACCTACTTCATGATATCCCTAGCTAGGTATTATGCATGTTCGGTGTATTTCACGTTGAGCCCAAAAGCGCAAAGCTTTGAAGTACGAAGCAAGTTTTCCCCTCAATTAAAACAACAAGGCATATTTCTTCCAAAATCCTATGATTAGTACATGCACACAACTAAGACACTTCTATTGGTGGCCACCACTTCTAGTGAGGTGGTCATCGCACTAGCCTTACTAGTTAAAGGTATTAACGTATAGTGTGACTGGAACTGAGTTTTACTGGCAAGGAAGTAAATGTTCAGAATATAAAAAGAACTATAAATGAAGTGATGAAGGTTGTGATTATGAGGAATGAAGGACCACGGATCCATAACTTCACACGTGGCTTTCTTCGATAAATCATAGGTGTGGTGAACAAATTATTGTTGCATATCGATTAAATTGAAGTGTTTATGGTTAATCATGTGTGCCATGACTGCTCCTAAGCACTATGTCCTTGTATCCATAAACTGTTATCCGATTGCATTTGTAGTTAATACTCCACCTGAGACAGCCAACGAGCATAGAACTCTAAGTATTAAGTAAAAGCAGAGAATTGACTAAGCAAAGTAACATAATGTATATATTGTATTTCGTCTACCTCTAGCTCATCACTGATACAACTACTCAACTTATTTTTTTTTCCTTAGTGGTAATAACACAATACAAGCCTTTTTGTTCTATTTCTCTCATTGAGATGGATTACTTGTAAGGTTAAACCCAACTAACACATGCAACTCCCTCTTGGAGATCATTCATCTAATCATGGTCAGTGAAAGAGTAATAAATCAAAAAATGCCTATAAATCTGATACGTCCATTTTGCATCATGTTTTCCTACTGTTATTTATGTTGTTTTATTGTATAATAATGCTTTTTGGAGTAATTCTAATGCCTTTTCTCTCATAATATGCAAGGTATGCACAAAGGGGGAGAATTCTGGCAGCTGGAAATCTGGACCTGAAAAAGCTACGTCAAGCTACCTATTCTGCACAACTCAAATGAGTTGAAACTCCCTGAGGATTTTTATGGAATATTTAAGGAATATTGGAGCAAATAAGTACCAGAGGAGGGCCACCAGGTGGGCACAACCCACCTGGGCGCGCCAGGAGGCCCAGACGCGCCCTGGAGGTGCTTCCCTCCTCGGCCCACCTCTGGTGCTCATCCTCTCGTATATAAGTCATTTTGACCTAGAAAAAATAAGGGAGGACATTCGGGTAGCGCCGCCACGCCTTCAAGGCGAAACTATGGAAGGGCACTTTGCCCATGGCAGAACCGCCGGGGTTTCCTCTGGAGAGGGAATTCACTCATCATCTACCAATAACCCCATGGGAGGAGTATTCATCAACATGACACAGCAGCCAATCCCTCCAAGCCTAGTTCATCTCTTGTTCCTTTGTATCAAACAAATGCACTACAAAAAAATACACTTCCGTGATGATACGTGTTTGTCACAGTAGGTCGCGTTTTTTGTCATGCATGTACATCCATGACGATTTTATGACAGAATCAAGATAGTCATACCTGTGCTGTCGTAGAAGTGTTCCATGACATTACCAAAATTATCATCACGGAAGTGTCCACTTCCATGACGATAAATCGCGCGTCACAGAAGTGCTTTCGTCAAGGGTGACCGACACGTGGCATCCACCGTAACGGAACGCCGTTAAGCTATCGGGTCGGGTTTTGGATCCGATAACCCGTTAACAGCCCATGTAAAATTTCCACATGTAAAATTCTCATTGGCCGTATGAAACACGTGCCAGCTCGTCAGTGGGTCAGATAGGCGCCTATGATATGTCGACACGTGCGACGGCCCACCACTGGCCCATTTAGCTTACAAAGCCGGCCCGTTTGACTTGGTCAAAAGTTAACGGGCTGGCCCATGAAAAGCCTGTTAATGGTCTCTTCGCAAATAGCCCATTTTATGGCCCGGTAACTCACGGCCCGTTAGGGCTTAACATAAATTGGCCCAACAACCTCATGTGGGCCATCGAATATATCACCAGACTGTTTCATTTTCGGCCCATGTATGGCCCACGACATCTTTCGGCCCATATGAGGCCTTCGTATCTTTAGGCCCTTTAGAGGCCCATGGTGACTCTAGCCCATAATGAACAGTAAATTTCTTTGTACCCGTTAACGGCCCGTGATTCACATGGGCTGTTTCCAGCCCGTGTTAGCTTTCGGCCTATTGACGGCCCATACGTTCTTGGGCTCCTTTCGGTCCTCGGTTACTTCGGGCCCGTTACTGGCCTGTTCCCCTAATGGCCAAATTCGACCCGTGGCAAGAGTCGGCCCGTTTCTGGCATGTTAACCCATTGCGCTGTTTCCAGCCCATCCTATATTCCGGCCCATTAACGACCTGTTATGCCTAAGACAGAATTAAGCCTTTGCTGTCCTCCGGCCTGTTAATGGCCCGTTACCGTGCTGGGCCGATACCAATTACGCCCGTTTACGACCCATGTAGACCCATTTATCCGACGGCCCGAGGCCCACCGATTCTACAACCCTGTTGGAGGCCCATTTATAGACGGCCCATAGGAGACCCATGGATCCTATGACCCGTAGCAGGGTCAAGGTTACCACGGTCCGTATATGGCCCATGGTTGTTGCGGCCACTAGCAAACCAGGGAAAAAGAAGACTAGGAAATAAATAAGCCGAAACTAACGCTAGGCTATTAAGGCGATTGCACAGATTACATCCACTCGGCATCAAAGATCGCCACCAGTGCAAATATAGGGAACACCCTACACTATACAAAAATGGCTTGCTGTTTTCTTCAGCCGGTGGCTGCACGTTAAGAACAAATTTTGTATCGCACCAAAACAAATTACAACTATAAACAAAAGGAAGGTTGGCATAAAAGTTAACAGTCTAGCAGATAAATGCACCACCAGAAGTTCAGAAGCTCAGTTCATTTGACCTGACTGTTACGTTTTCATGCTGTATTTTCCGATGGAGCACCATAACCTTAGCCTTCATTTCTCCTAGGCTCCTGAACAACATAGCAAATGTCTGATAGTCTGGTTTCAAAACCATGCATATCTTGACGACATCGAACAATGTCTCTCCTTGTTTCACAAAGGGTCTCTGTTAGGGAATGGACTTGTGTCTGGAGCGCAGATACAACATTGTTTTGAGCTTGCATATCTTGATCATGAGGCAGTTTGGACGAGATTGCCTTAACAACCAACCCAGTATTACGCAGGAACGTGCTTTTGGCACTGTTAGTGGACAGGTACTGACCCACTGCAGCAAGAGCTGACATTGCGGTTATAGTTGCCTCGCCACCTTCAGAAGGTGGCGGTTCCACCATTTTTTCCATAGCTCGCTGAAAAGTTGAGTTTTTACATTAGTAGTACCAGAACAGAAGATATTAAGGAGGCAGCAAAACCAAACAAAATAGCTTTGGTCTATATACAGAACTTATTCTGGTGAACCCATGTAAAATATTAGTTGTATTTTATTGCAAAGTACATAATAAAACCAGGTTCCAAACATATGACCATGTACCATCGCTAATGTATTGTCTATTTCTTCACATTGTATTGAGGGCTAAGGATAAAGAGACGAAGTTTATAATACGGTAAGCATAGTCAAACAGGCAATTGTAACATTGTGTGGGCAAGTCCAGCACGGAACTAGATTACAGGTCAAGATCAAAGGAACATCACTCCTCTCTTTTAAACCTTGTAAGGTGCAATGATACGCTAAGACAATTGTGTATAAAATTGAAAAGAGTAATAGACATTGGCTGCAAACCATGCAGTTCAAGGCACAAGTCAGAGTAAGTAGTAGTTAAAAGGCATGAGGATTAAGGACTTACAACAGCGGCTTTGACTGGTGTAGTCATGCCCTTCTTCTTGCTGGTGTGACAGTCCTTGAAGATTTCCACAACATTTGGTTCAGGTACTTTTTGGTCCTTGCGGGCTTTCCTCTGCATTTGGAACAAGTCAATATAGATCTGATAATATGGTACAGCGAAAAGAGTGAAACAACAGCTAATTACAAGAGCCTCGCAGTGTGCAATATAGCTACGAGATCCTGTCGTCTGTTGGAATTTCACTTTCGTACGGTTGGCCTTGTTCTTTGAACAGTTCACCTACAAGAAGATAGATTTGTGTGGCACATGCGTAAATAGGACTTCAACATGTGATCTGATCACATATATATAATGTACCTGATACTTCGGATCAGACCAGTGTTTAACGAGGCCTCTCCAGTCTTCATCCGATATATTTTCCACTGGAGATGTTTGGGCAAGTTCACTGTTAGCCTTGCCTTCAAAGTGAGTTTTCCTCAAGTTATACCGATACTGTCGCAGAGCAGACTTGAAAACATGGGTGCAAGCTTGTCTGGTTGCATCATCTTGGCTATCCAACTTGAACCTCATCTGTTGAAAATTATGGGAGTCTCATTATCAGCAACCTAGAAAGTATGGGACAGAGCAAGACGATATTACTAGTTTCCATACATAACCATACTTACAGATAAATGGTCGAGGAAGGTGTTGAACTGGGTTTCGTCTTTGTCATTCCTGTACTGAATCCATGTTGGGAGGATACGTACATGACACCTAACGGCAACCGCTGCCTCTGATACTAACTTGGCTGACTCTGTAGCATCACGTGGCCTTTTTAAACCTGCCTCAAAACGGATCTCCATTCTTCCTCCTCTAGATTTAGTTAACCTATCGAGCATTATCCCTGATGTTTGTTTCCTCTTGCGCCTAGGTGCTAGTCCAACAACGAACATAGGAAGTGTTAGTGTACATCAAACTGTGAGACTACATATAAAGAAGCATGCAACTGTAACTTGACTCCAGCAACTACCTTCTTGCTGTTGAAGCTCACAAGGTTCATCTGATCTTGCCAACTCGTCTTGTGTCAAGAGTGCTTGGGAAGTAGTGTCAGGTGGCAAGGGAGCTTGGGAACGTGCTGCTAGCTCAGTTGACGCACGAGTAACTCGTGCAGCTGGTAGTACTGTGGAAGGTGTTGCAAGAACTAGGGCTGTCTCTGCTTGTTTGGTGGCAGCTATTTGTTTCTGTTTGGCTTTTTCTGCAGCTCGTGTAGCATGGGATACCCTGTTTGTAGAATTTTCCGCTGGACTTTGACCTTCTATTGCACCATCAGTACCAGCAGAATCTGCAGGATTCTTCCGCTTCCCATTCCCTGCCATTCTGTGTTTCTTCCTCTTTCTCTGTGCCATGTTAAGTCAAGCCGACAAGAAAAACGAATAACAATTTAGTTCTTCAGAACAAATTGATGCGTGATACAGACGAACTGAACTTTGATGTTAGACAACCACATGATAGGAGGATGTAATATGTACGAAAAACAGGACGGAAGAGATAACCAGAACTATGATGTGTAAACTAAGCAGAAGACATTTCACTAAATTAGAAGCAATGCAATGGAAGGTAGACACCATATGAAAGATGCTACAAATATCGCTCTGCCAAGTTAACAGTGTCTCATCATAAATGGCGTTTAAACAAATGTGAAGCAGTACAAGAAATAAATCATATGCAAGATGCAAACAACATCACACTACCAAGTTAGAGGTCTCTCGTCATTAGTGCCATTGCATATTCACATTGCATTCAGCTTATGATGTGTAAACTAAGGAGAAGGCATTTCAACAAATTAGAAGCAATGAAAGCTAGACACCATATGAAAGATGCAACGAATATCACTCTACCAAGTTAAAACTGTCTCGTCATAAGTGCCATTTCAACAAATTAGTAGTACAAGCTAGAAAAGAATGCGAGATGTAACCTATATCACACTCCAAGTCAAACGTGTCTTATGATAAGTGATTGTTGCAGGTTACACAACAGTAGTAATTTGATGTAAGAACATGGTGTGATAGACAGATATTGTATGTTCTAGAAACAGGAACACGTGTCTTATTCAAGTATAATGTGTAAAGTAAGCAGATGGAATTCAACAAAATTAGAAGCAATACAAGCTAGACATCACACATAACATGCAACCACATATAACAGTGCCAAGTTAGAGGGAGCACCTGTGATGGTGCACTAGGGGAGACGTGCTCATCATCAACACAGCTACGTTGAGTGTCTATGCATGTGTTGTCTTGGAAATCATCTTGGGGGGATGGAGGAGTAGAATCTGTAGAGGCCCTCCGTTTGGAAGGAGCACCTTTATCCGCTGCCTTGCTAACTTCCTTCCGCTTTATTGATTTTGAATTGTCAAGTAAAACCGACAAGAAAAAGCAATAAAATTCTCTCTTCAGAACTCATTCATGCATGATACTGACAATCACTACTTTGATGTAAGGCAAACACATGATACCAGGATGGAATATGTACGAAAAACAGGACGGCATGGCATGTTCACAACTGTTTGTGTAAACTAAGCAGAAACCATTCCAACAAATAAGAAGCAATGCAAGCTAGACACCACATGAAAGATGCAACCAATATGACTCTGCCAAGTTAAAAGCGTCCCATCATAAATGGCATTTCAACAAATTAGAAGCAGCGCATGCTATAAATCATATGAAAGATGCAACTAATATCGCACTGCATATACTAAAGGTGTCTCGTCATATTGATTGATGCGGGATACAAAAAAACAATAGTTTTATGTAAGGACATGCTTAATAGACAGATGTACTATGTACTAAATACAGGAAGGCATGTCACATTAACAGGTATAATGTATAAGCTAAGCAGAATAGCACATGCAGTTTAACCAGATTGGAAGAATTACAATCTAGACACCATATGCAACATGCAACCACATATCACGCTGCCAAGTTAGAGCAAGCACCTGCGATGCTAGTGTAGGGGAAATGCGGTAATCAACTACAGAGCTACGTTCACTATCTTCATCTAGCCTTGCTGTTTCTTGAGAATCATGTCGGGAGGCTGACGCTGCATTCTTTAAATGAGGTAGTAGTCCACTTGCCTGACTGCCTCATCATAAGTGATTGATGAGGGATACACAAGAACATTAGTTTGATGTAAGAACATGGTTAATAGACAGATGTACTAGTATGTACCAAAAACAGAAAGGCATGTCATATTCAAAGGTATAATGTGTAAGCTAAGCAGATGCAATTTAACCAAATTGGAAGCAATACAAGCTAGACATCCGGCTGGAGTGGTGAGCATGATCATCTAGGACCTGAGAGCCTGGTGGGAGGCGGGCTGCTTCGCCACCATCGTGGCTTTTTAGTTGGCTTCCAGGTGATGCCTGTCTTTGCTGGGCTTGTCACTGGCTCGGCCAGTGCCCTGACTAGCTATTTGTCTTCTGGTGCTCACGGGATGGTGGTTCATGTAAAAAATATCTTTCCTTATCTTAATAAAGACCGACTTCGGCCTTTCGAATACAAGCTAGACACCATATGGAACATGCAACCACATATGACACCACGAAGTTAAAGCAAGCACCTGGGATGGTGGTTCATTGCGAGCGAGGTCATCAACTCCAGAGCTACGTTTACCGTCTCCATCTGCTGACACTGCACCCTTTATAGCGCTGTAACGTGCCTTGCCTACCCGCATACCAAGCTGGAGCGACTTCTCTCTTTTCTTTTCTGCTTCTCTCGAGGCAGACTCTGAAATACCCTTGCATAAAAACACAATAGTGAGAGTATGGGTGAAGTGTGTGCAGAACTAGTGCACTGTAAAAGTAGCAGATAGCAGGTGGCTGAAAAATAAATGACAGGAGACATATGATAGCTCTACAACATTGCATGGCAAACAAAATTAGATTCTACTCCGTATGATTTTGTAATATATGAGCACAGGAAATGCAGGTACTCCTCCAGCACACCACCACATGTGGTCATATCAAGATAACAGTCGACTGAAAATAAATAGGTCAGTCGATTTTTTATGAACCGTCCGATCTATAAGGAACGGGCAGATGGCCTTCGTCTACCTCCCGCCAGTCACTGTTGACGATCTTTCTCGAACCGCCAGCGACCACCAGCCCAGACCCCTGCCTCCGCCGCCCCGCCCTCCCCTCGACCTCACACCACCGCCGTGCTTGGCAGCGCCCCCAGGCCATCCCTTTAATCCCGGCCGACCTCCAGATCGGGCGCCAGCAGCTCTAGGCCCCACACGCCCCTAAGATAAACACCGAGGCGCTGCTTCCCGGCGTAATAGGAGGACTAGCGCCTGTTACGCCAGGGAATGCTTCCGTTAATTGGGAATCAACTGACTAGGAATTGAAATCCAGGGGGCGACGGACCTCTAGCTAAGGTGAAATAGTATATGAGGAGAAACCTTGTGCATCGCGAGTTACTAGGAACATCTAGTATCAAGAAGAAGCGGTCAACTAGTGTCTTCTGTGGGATGAATACCGTGTAAGTAGACATGTAACATTTGCACGAATAAGGGAAGAGGAGTACCATTATCAGTTGCCAGTGTGGTCTCCTCCATATGTCCCGACGATCTTCTTTTTTCTCCTGGGGGAATCGATGTTTTGGAGGACGGTGGATCCTTGGACAAACCCATGGCCAAATTGTTGACTGTGTTGCCGTGGCCGTATATCGTGGAGGGGAAGCAGATCTGAGGCGGCGAAGGACGGCATAGCAGGAACAGCTCCGGTGCGGTGGACGGTGGCGAAGTTGGAGCGGCAGCGGTGAGGCGCAAGCTGGCGTGGTTGAACTGGCTCGGGTACGGATGGCTCGGCCTTGGCTTCAACTACTAGCCGTGGAGGGCGTTGTGGTTGAGGTTGCGGTGGACGATGACGTTGGGGTATCGGCTCCGGCGTGATGGAGGAGGGCGGCGGTTGATGGGTGGGATGGGGTGGCGGACGGAGGACGCCGGGGTTTCGCGGCTGGTGGAGAGGTAGTTTTTGCGCCCATGGAGTATGAATGGGGAATCGGACGGGTGGGCGGGGGGAGGGGGAGCTAAGGGAGAACCATGTTTCGGTCTGGGACGCGCTTGTTTTTGGCTTTTTTGAACAGAAGATGGGACGCGCTTGTTTGAAATTTGGGGAAAGTACAAACTTTGCCCCCCTCTTAAATTTCGGACCTACTGCGGGTCGGGGGTAGGATGGTAATCCCAGGTGTCCCAAATAGTGGGCGGGAGCGATTTCGGCCGCGCGCATGTGTGCTTAGGCGGCCATTGTGTATGAATGTTTTTCGGAGGCGGTTGCGTGGCGTCTAGATGAAGCTACAAACCTACCCCGGTTTAGACCTTTGGACGTCAGGGTGGTAGGTTTCACGGGTCGGAGTTATTAGAAAAGTAATTTCCTTGTACTACCAAACATTGGTCTCACGCGGTTTCGGGCGAGTAGAGGCTCTTTTGGCGCTTCGTTCGAAATTTTGAAACACAAGCATTCACGTTTAGAGTACTCTTGAACTTTGAGGATTGACCTAAATAGACAACGTTAAATTTGACCTTGTATGTTTGAAAACCTCATTAAATTATCCGCTTCTTTTTGAAATTTTGACACTTGAAAATCCTATAACTACGATTATTTTGGAATGGAGGAGCTAAATTTGAATCTATTTTGTACACGACTACATATGCTATTATGTACAAAATCAGAGCAAAGATTGGTGCCCCCATAATTTAGGTATGATTTACAAATGCCATGATATCAAATTCAAATAATTGAATGGACTTCATGTTGAATTCGATTTTTTAAACCACCTTAAGTTGAATTCAAATGTATGCTAGTTCATAGGTAGCTATTTATAATGTTCATTGTGTAACTTTCGTATGTATAATGTGCTTTACACACACAACATGAACTATACTCACGTTTATATTCGATTGCTAAAGCGATGCATTGTCTGGAGTTCAAAATACTAACTATGTGGATCAATTGTGTCGAATAATAACATAGACATGCTCAAATTCGATAGAATCTAGATGTCTGATGGATCAATGACCGTTCCTTACGCGAATTGCAAATATCATGATCCCATCCTAATATTTGGATACAATTTATATCTTTAATCAATGTGTACATCAGTCTTTTACGTGTAGTTTCACTCTCCATCGGTGGTCTCTCACACATGCTCACACACTCTCTCCCGAGGTGTCTTTCTCGCAGACATGCTCTCGATATAACCCTCCCTCCCTCTCGTAACCATTTACGACTGTTTTCACTAACCTTTATCACAAGCACTCTTCCTCTCACAAGCATACACACGCACAATCCCCATCGACCCTTTCTATATACATAGACCTGCCTACGTGTCTCCTGTACGCACATTATCTTTAGGCCTGTCTCTCATGCATTGTCTCACACCTCTCTTCCTAATCGACGAGTATGATTCTAGCAGAGTATTCTGTAGGATGCCCCTTAAAGTTAGGTTGGATGAATAGTAATATCAGAGATAGGGGGTTACCTTAGTCCGAGAACCTAGGGTTACAAATCCTAGCCGACTTTGTTAGTGGACTCAGAGTCCTTCACAATTCTGATATCTTTGTCTTGTACGACTAGTCATCCATGGGTCTCCTTAAATGCGTCACGGGCCGACCAATCTGGCACAGGATGAACTCGAACGAACGGCCTCACCTCGACCCACCGGACCTCATGTGGTGAGACACCCTCTGCCCCCACGTCTTGTTATCTTCTCACACCCACACATACCAACACAAACACCACACAAAAAAAATTCTCCTGATGCCTCTGTCCCCTCCCCCCTTGCATATACACATCAAGGGAATCTCTCACCGTGACGTCATATTCGTCTCTCTCTCTAGACCACTCTCATTTCTCGTGCAATCTCTCCCCCCCCACTGGCCCATCTATCCATGCCTCTCTCGAATACTAACACACACACATACCTCTCTAGGCCCTGCCAAATGCATCAACTACACATTCACACATGTTACATCATGTACCCCATTGATCTAAAAAGCCCTCTCTTCACGTTTATTTTGCATACAACATTCCTTTTGAATAAAGTGTGGCCAAACAATTATTTTAGAATTTCTACATATATACAACATTATAAAGTTATATGGAGGAGTATGAACGCTAATTTGCATTGCATGGTGCCCACAATGATATTTATTCCGCACTGTGAATTTGTACATTTTTATACTATATATAAAGTTAGTCATAATAAAGAGAAACGAAGAGCATCTCTCTCTCCATCGCATACCCCCCCTCTACGCCCCTTTCACGTATGCACACAAACTATCTCCGGGTCCTCTAAAAGTAAGCCCCCAGCAGATTCACGCATGTTTCATCTTTCTCTCGCAATATATACAGTGACGATCATTGTATTTGAAGCGAAAGCACGATACGTACATTGGACTTCAGAATCCACTCATTACGGTCACCATTTATGTTTTGTGGTTATTATATAGTCACGGGCTCACCGTACAACTTCGTATTTGCTCAAGACACGCCTAGTTGACCAGTTAAACGCTCCACGTGGCACCTCTAGTGTTGCATCACATTATCTCACTACCATTGGGCCCACCTGTCGGCTTGTATCTACTCTACATCTACACTCTTATAAAATACACTCTTATAAAAAACAGAGTTGGTGATGATGGTGTGCCTGCCATCCTCCAATATAGGCCATCCGATTTATATCTAACGGATAGGAAGGAAACTATGGCAATTTTGCAAGAAGGTACCCACACACCTCTCCACATTTGCAAATAAGGCCTTCCCTCGTTCATCCTTTTCTCTCACAAGATAAACTAGTCATACAAATGCATCTTGATGTTACGTGCAACCCCTAGGCATCTTGCTAATAAGAATGAAAACAAATGACAAAAAAAATATTGGACGGTGGTTCGAAGTCATGACCGCGGACAAGGTGGCCTTGTATTGGTATGCTGAGCCGTCTATTATAACACACAGGACCTGGTGTGGTGATTATACACACACGCACGCATGCACACGAACTACATGCACGCAACACTCACACATACACACGCATCCACGCACGCACGCAACACTCACACGCACACACGCATGCATGCATGCACACACCAATACACCACACGACCAACACACACTCTCACGCTCAAGTGCTCAACCTACACATGCATGTGCACACATCAGGCCCTGACAGACACATACACAACCAGGTGATTCCCGCGCATGGGTTGTAGTCTTGTCGCGCCTGCGTAAATTTTTGTTTATCTGACCTTTTCCCTATGCGAACTGCCAGGTGGGACACAAAAGGAACATGGTCAATTTAACTAGTCAACATGGTGCCATGCAGACTATTTGGCTGGTCAACAGATTGTAATCCGATGCTGAACCGTGAGCAAGTGACCGTATAATCACTTCAAAACGTATATAGTGACCATAATCAGCTTATTCTGAAGTTCGGCGACCGTATTACACTTTTCTCTTTGTAGGCCCTCCAAAACTACATATCTACACATTCTCGCATGTTACATCTAACAACTATGCAATACAGCACTACTACTACACTCTAACACAATAAATCATATGTGTTTTTAGTTTTACTAGATATCATATTGTTACTTAATTATTCAGTTTGCATACATTAAAATTGCCTTTGAAATGTATGGCCAGTATCATCTACCGCGCGGGAAAAATCCCGCCCTTTCCTGTTTAATCGGGTTTGTATCGATGGATCGTGCGAAACAGCAAAACTATAGTACTATACAGTACAAGTGATAGTTCACTCGGCCGTTGTGTCGTGTACTCCTCCGTTGTAAGAGTGGAGCGCTCGCTTTCATAAATCTTCTAGTCCCTTTCGCCGACATGTGGGACATCAAGCTACCGGGTCCACGTGCCATACCGAAATACAGTGCAGAGCAGCCGGGGTGAAGCACCCCAGTCATGGCGCCGGCGTAGTAATGAGCAATGAGGCGTCAAATCACAAAGCTGCACCTTTCCCGCAGTTAAGTTGGAGGGATGAAGTAATAATGCTAAAAAAGAAGTTGGAGGGCCGAAGCAACCATCATTTCACTCGTTGCTGAATCCGCTTCTCCCTCATCTTCTTCAAGTTAACCACGTGTTGCTTCTGCCGTTGTTCTGCCTCATGTGGGACGCGGATCGGCTTGGTAAAGCACTGACACGTGGGACCGCATGTTAGCAAACCGCCAGGACAACGTCCTCTAAAAATAAGAAACCTCCCCCGCCATCCGCGCGGCAAAATCACCTCCTTTTTACTAATCTTGATTCTATAATTTTTTAGATCAATATAATTGAGATTTGTATAGATAGCACACAGGAGCAAAACCAAGTGGTACGGTTAAGGGCATCCACAATGTGTAGCCAAATGTGAAAATAGCTTTTGGCATCGTGGGAACCATTGTGGATGGTGCTGCCAAAGCCAAAAAGATGGAACCAAAGCTCCCTGATTGATTGATTGAAGGAATAGAAAAATGCAACGTCTCTCCTCTTTCTCCCGTGCTTGGACGCATGTACAGTATAGAGCACAGAGTCTACTCCCCTGTCCCTTCTATCACAAATCACAAAGCAGTGAGGCATCAAATCACAAAGCACGGACGAAGCAACCATCATTTCACTCTTCGCTGACTCCGCTTCTCCATCGTCTTCTTCGAGAAACCACCTCACCGCACTAAGCTGGACGGACGACGCTATTGTGTACTAGTAGTACTAGTACATTTACGCGTCCTTTGGTTCAACGGACTTCCTGGATGCAAATAAGGTGGTTGTCTCAGCTTGCAGGCGGCACTTGCGAACGACTTACCGTGGTCTCCCTCAATGGTGTTCTCCGTCGAACGCACTTCGCCAAACCACAACGTTCGAGATATCATCGATGTCACCACAATGGGGAAGGAAGTCATACTACCTCCATTTTTTGTACACAAGGCCAGTATTATTAAAATTACAATTTGCAAAAGGCCACTAACACTAATCGAGGCAAAATTGATGGGGTTTGCCTCGTACTAGCAACCAAGGACATTAATATACCCTGCATGCATGCGGAAGTGAGAAGGTTGGTTTGCATGGCGCTGCATTAATCAAGCGATGAGGAGTGAGATGGTTAGCTTTTTGGGCTTTGGAGAAAAAAATACGCATTAATTGACACATCAAATGAGGATTTGTATCAATTAATCCCGCGAAGGAAAACCCTGCATTTCTTTTTCAACACTAGTACTCCTAGTACGTACGTACTTATCCTGTTTGGGTCTAGGCCTTGCATTGCCATACTTCGCCACACATTTTTGCCAAGCTTGCCTAAAGTTTTCAAAATGAAAAGGAGGTACACTTGCGCACGGTTGTCGCGGTCGCACCGCACCCTCACACAGTCGCTCCTGCACGCCGCGGTCGCACCGCGCCCTCACACAGTCGCTCCTGCACGCCGCAAATCCAACCAAGGGAACGCACCCTCACTGACACGTGTTGTCGCATGTGAACAAACCAAACTCAGCCATCCAACGCTGACACATAATTTTCGTTCATAGAGTATGTTTATCCAACCGCATGTTGGGGAGGATCCGTATGGCCCATGCGGTGGTCTGTTGGGGAAGAAGAAGAGGTGAGGAAGAAGGGTTAGGAGACATAGGATATCCATCCAACCGCCTAAAATGGTAGACTGACCCAAATGATGAAAGTCAGGCGACTTGCATAACAACATACCTTTTTACACAGCAAAAGATCCATAAAAACAACAACATAAAGAAAAACTACCACTGCTCATGGAATGAGATGGCCTCGTTGTCTTTGGCTGCCGGCACGAACCAGCCGTAGCTGCCGACGTGTGTCTCCGCACCGTGGTTGTCCTCGACCTCCAGCTACTTGTTCATGCAGAGCGTGCGGGCATTCTGCACGAACGAGAGCACTGCCTGGTTCAAGTCGAGGACGTTCGGTTCCGCCTGCAGGAGGGCCTCGATGGCAGCGGCATTTGCCCGCTCCGCGTGGAGTTGAGCCTCCGCCGCCAGGTTCAAGTCCAAGACGTCCGGTTCCACCTGCAGGAGGACCTCGATGACAGCGGCATCCGCGTGCTCCGCGTCGAGTTTAGCCTCTGCCGCCCGGTTAAGTCCGGGATGTCCGGTTCCGCCTGCCGGAGCGCCTCGATGGCAGCGGCATCTGCGTGCTCCGCCTCAAGTTGAGCCTCCGCATCTCGGTTCACATCCATGACATCTGGTTCCGCCTGTAGGAGAGCCTCGATGGCAGTGGCATGCGGGCGCTCCGCTTCGAGTTGAGCCTCTGCCTCCCGGTCCTCCTTTAGTATCCCAGGTTGAACTGCTGGTCCGCCTGCACCATGGGGGACTCGGACGCTGGCATGAAGTCGACATCCATTGTCTCATACCCATTGGGGGCCTTCTGCGCCGCAACCTCCGCCATGAACATTGGATCGGATTCCTCCTCCTCGTAGCTTGGCTCTAGAGAACTCGAGGATTAGCCCGCCGCAAAGCGAGCTTGGCAATGGAGGTCTGTGGCACCGACTGCCGCCGCGATATCTGCACGGTGCTCCGGTGTTAGCATCTTGTAGTACGTGATCCTGCGGCGCACCATGGCTTTCTGGTGAACTAGGGGACGCTTGATGCGGGCTAGGGGATCGAAAGGTGGGGGAATGGGCTGGAGATTAGGTGTGGTTTTGGGGCAGTGGCTGGCGTAGGCCGAGCAGCGAAGGTTCTGGTGTGAATAGTGGTTCCGGTGATGACCGGTCAATCGGTTTTGACTGTACATCGCTATTGTCGCGTTCGCGTTGCACCCCGGCACGCTAGACCCTCCACGTCGCTCACCGAATGGAACGCACTTCGTCTTGTGTTTTTGCTCGCTTGTGGGACCGTAGATGAGAGCAAACCGATGTCCCTCCCCCTCCCCCACCCGCGTCATTTATACTACCACTCCCTCTGTTTTATGCGGAGTAAATAAAAATAGAGGGGGTATACTACGGATGAGGATCCCCTGACGTGGCCGAACCCATTGAGTAACTGACATGCGGGGCCTAGAAAGCATGGGGTCCTCCAGTAAGTGACCGAAAGGGAGGGTAAGGCAGGGATACCTACGTCAGAGGATCCACTTCCACTACTACTCCCTCCTTTCATTTACTATACAGGGCCTAATGCGTTTTTCGAGGCTAACTTTGACCAAATGTTAGAGTAATAATATATGACATGCAACTTACACAAAGCATACGGTCAAATTCGTATGTGAAAGGAGCTTCCAATGATATAATTTTCACATTATACATCTCATGTACTATTAATCTTGTCAATAGTCAAATGCGGTTTTGAAAAACGCATTAGAGCATGGTTAATAATATAGCCAGTCGATGGCTATAAGGAACTACCATGTCATATATAGCCATCATCTATTATATGCACTCATACAGTAGTGTGGGCTATAAGGTTGGCTATTTCCCGCAAAAAAATTATAAGGTTGGCTATTGTATTAGTACTTTTTTCCATCTCCTCTCTATCTCTTTCTTCATATTTATTGTATTTAACTAGGAATGCGTATATAGCTAGGCTCTTGCATGAGAGCTCACTCCCCTTACTTTTTCACATCTCTCTCCTCCACATAGGCCCTATATAAATGGAAGGAGGGAGTACTACTATGAGCACTGCATACTCTAGTACAGATGTTGTCAGTACTCCACTAGTACTATTGGACAGGGAGCTTAAAAAAGTTACTATTGGACTGGCTATACGTGGCGAAATCCTAGTAGGAAGAGCATGCGCGAGAACAAGCACATTCACGTGGTTGAAAACAAATTGGAAACCATCTCGAGTACAAATCTAGGAGTACGTACGAATCTAACAATATTGATTGGGCGTTGTTGAATGTTGATACTTTTTCTGTAAGTTTGATCAAAGTAGAGATACTTTGACTACACATAAAACTTATATCTAAACTAGAAAGGATCGGAGGGAGTATATTGTACGTTCAAAAACGAAATGAACATTGAATACCCTTTATATATGATTTGCGGATGCTATGATCACTGGTTCAAAATTTTGAATCCGCCTTAGGTATCACACATGCCCCACTCGTTCTCTCTCGGTTTCATCTCGGGGTCCGGAGATTGATTGAAAGAGGACTAGGGTGGGTAAAATATGTTTGTTTCGCTTATGAACGTACAATATACTCCCTATGATCCCCATAGACTCCCCATCCCCCCGCGGGTCATTTCTATCATAAAACAGACCAAACCTTTATCTCCTTGCACGACACGCAATTGATCTCTCAACATCAATTGATCTCATCAACATGTGGCGGGGCATGAACCGAATGGGATGTCAAAACTAAAACACAAAGCGACACGTAGTGGAGGCAAAGTGAAACTTTAAACGAACCGTTTGTTTGTATGCATGTCGGACAAATTACAACATTGGAAACACAAGCATGGTCTAGGTCCACATGCCAATGATACTCGGCGGAATGTTCAAATGAGGTATGCAGGAGGATGGACTTGACCGGAGGGCGGCATGATCGATGGAGAAGAGGGTTGGAGAGCAATGCGAAATAAGCAAACGCGACATGATTATACTTGAAAGGCTCAAATAAACAATACGTTGTCTCGCTTGGCCTACATAGTAAAAGGCCTAATGCGCAACGTGGAGCACTGATGCTTGAATATGGCCGGGAAAACAGGGAAACCAACATGTGGGGCACACCTGTCGAGACGACATAGCGCAGACTAGTCCAATGGAGGAGCTAGCCCACGACCTCCTCGCCACCGGCAACCGTTCATGTGGGTCGTGGGGGCTAGCAATGTGGCGCAACTCCAGCATCGCCTCTAGACACGGCGACCGCGGTGAGCGACACGCTCATCGTCGCTGGACACGGTCGGTTTTAGTGTGCCGAGGGTGGCGTTAGCGCTCTGGCATGACCAGCAGTATGTTTGGTTTGTCCCCAAGGTTGCCCCATCAAAGCATTGGCTAGCCAAAATTTTGGTTGAGGTTTTGGTTGCCCATGATTTGGCTGACATTGGCAAGAAAATGAACTAGAGTTGGCTAGAGTTCATTGGCATGCCAAAAAAATGGCAACCATCCAAACAAAGACCAATCTTTGGGTCATGACCAAAGTTTTGGTAAGGTGCACTTTGGGCACAATCCAAACACACTCCAACACCCGGCTCGTCGAGGATGCACGGGGCACCGTGACGCGTCCGCGGATTGGTGTAGCGCGTCCAACTGCATCCCCAGGACCTGAGACCATGCCGAGTCGTCTTGCTTTTTCAATGACATGCGGGGATCGCATGTGAGCAAAGGGCATCTCCAACGTTGCCACGACCGCAGTTGACTACCCTAGCACACCAAAAAAACGTCCCTTGCACCGTCGCGCAGTGCGTTCCCAGCAGGCACCAGCTGCCCGCATTCATGTCGTCCGTCCGTATGCCGACATTAAGAGGCTCGGTGCCCGAGGAACCAACTCCGACGACTTAATGATGCACCCGGACGCTTGGCCTCATCGAAATGCGCTACTTAAAGTGACAATGCCCAGCTAACCTCCACACCATAGCGCATCGTCCTCCTACCTGGCACCACATCTGCCATGACCGCAAGCGCGAACGCTCTACAAGAGAGCTTGTCTTCAAGGATGAAGCTCGAGGTCGCCGCCCTCGCTCAAGTTGCCTCTTGCGACGCAATAGCGGTGTGGCCGGACGCGGACACGACCGCACAAGCTATGGCCACGCTGGCGGCTGACGACGGGAGCACCGTGAGCCACGCGTCCTACTTGCCGCCATCCAATGTCCGGCACCACCGAGGTCGGGGACTCCTTCGAGGATGAGTAGGGCATGGGAGGCGGCAGGGCATGGTGTGCCAACTGGCCGATCTGTATCCCGTGTTCTACTCTTCCTCGTCGGAGACCGCACCTTCACTTCATGGGTCTTAAACCCCGCCCCCCTACATAGAGATCGCAGATGGAGGACGTCGGTCGCCGCCGTAGAATAGGTTTAGGGTCAGGTTTATTTTATTTTTCTGTCCTATAAAAGTTCGAAATGTAATGAAAATCTGCCGTGTTTGCATTAATCTCGGCCGGTGTATATGAACTTTCACAATAATATAGTATATTGTAGGAGTACTAGCAAGATGCCCGTGCGTTGCACGGAACATCAAGATCTTGTGGGAGAAAAGGATGAGCGAGGGAAGGCCTTATCTGCAAATGTGGAGAGGAGTGCGGGTAATTGGTCATAGTTTCCTTCCTATCCGTTAGATATAGATCGGACGGCCTATATTGTAGGATGACAGGCACACCATCATCACCAACTCTACTTTTTATTGAACCGAGACAAAGCTAACATGTGAAGTAAATAAACACATAGGGTCTATACATACACAATTTATCTTAGGCACTCCAATAGTACGTCCACTACACATTCACGCATTTCACATCTTTCTACATCTACGGGAACCTACGAAAGGGTTAATGTAAATTGCCTCTCTCTCTCCTCCCCTGATTTTCATGGTGATGGGCCCCTCCCTCCCCCCAATCTACAATCAACAGCTCACACGTTTCACATTGCGTTAATTACGTAACTGGATTATGTAGGTGTAGCATTACTCGTCTTAAAAACCAACTAAGCCAACCTCCCAGCATATCGCGCGGGAAAAGACCCGGCCGCGCCGTTTTCGTCGGGATTACCAGATTACTAGTAGTAGTATTGATGGATCGTGCGAAGCACCAAGTTTTTTTAGGGGGCGAAGCACCTAGTTTAAAAGGAAAAAAGGTGGTACACTCACAGCACCCCTGTCGCGGTCGCATTGCACCCCACACACGTTTGGTCCTGCACACAGCTCACGCAAACGGAACGCGCTTCAGCTTGCCTCTTCACTGACACGTGGGACTGCACTTGGAGAAACTGACCATGCACCAAACTCCCCCCGCCCACCACGCGAAAATCCTCCCCCCCCCCAAAAAAAAATTCCCCCCAAATCCTAAATTCAACGGCCCTTTGGCCAACTTGCCAATAATATTCCCCAAACCCCCTCCCCCCGTCCCCCTACACTCCATTTGCTCCGCCAAAGCCGCCCTCCCTACCCGCCGATATGTCAGCGTCGCGGTTCGTCGAGGGGACGCACGGCGATCCTCTCGCTCCCACAGTACGCTCTCGTAGACTACCGTCCTCTAGTCGTGCCACCACCGTTGGCGACATTCTTGTGGAGGCGCACGGCAGTCAGCGCTGCCACCGCTGGCGGCGTTCGTGTGGAGACGCACGGTGGTCAGCTTCTCCCACGGTACGCACATTCTAGACTGAGGCCCCGTGCATGTCGCTGTAGCGCTGAATGTTAGCTGGTAGATGCTATTAATCTCACTGTTTGCCAAAGTAGTTTACAGTCAATATGCTCTGCTTAAGAAGCTTCCTTGCCCTATTCTACACTCAATCTGCTTAGCTGAGATGGCATGCCAAGGCCGATTAGTTGCTAAAATATCCTGCCATATATTTATTATGACATAGATTGCCATGGTCTAGTAGCCAATCTGTTAGGTGAAATAGCTCTACATCATTTTATACTCGATCTTTGTTGCTGCGATGGGCGTTGATAGTTTGATGGTTGTGTGCTCGGCCTAATTGACTACTAAAACAGCCTGCCATAATTTAGCACTCAAATTTGTTTGCTTAATTAGCTTTACATCTATTTCGTTACTTAGATCTGCTCATCCAAATATCATGCCATAGCTTTAGACATCGACCTAGGTTTTTTTCTGGACTTCATAAAAAAAGCATATATGTTTTTCCTGTAATATCTAGTAGAAGAACTAATTTGTATGTCTAACAGATGGACAGAACTTGGATAACTTCTGCTCGAAGATTCTTCGCTGCATATGTCGAGGGGGTTGAAAACTTCATGAACTTTATGAGAGCTGAGTACAGTGGTCCAAAATCAGATGTGCTCTGCCCGTGTAGCAGTTGCATGAATTCAGTTACAAGACCCCAGTCAACTGTGCAAAATCATCTAGACTTGTATGGGATGTCGGTCACATATACTAGGTGGGTTCATCATGGTGAAGCTGTGAATGTTAATGTTATTGACTACGTCGAAGCAGTAGATCACCATCTTGATCTGCCTGATGCTCTGGTGGAAGAAGAGGAGGAGGTGGTGGTGGCGGAGCCAGTGAGTTTGACCAACATTGAAACAATGCTACGAAATGCTCATGCATTTCGTGAGTTTTCACCTGCAGAAGAAAAACGGTGGGCCTGCATGTTGGAACAATACAACATGGTTGTCATCCTAGGAAATAAGTTGTCAGTATTCTCAGCTATGGTCACCTTTTCTTCAGGTGAAGACATCAGAGCGGATGACCAACAAATCATTCGATGCGATGCTGACTGCTTTCCGCAAATCTTTCCTAGATGCGTCTGAGCTGCCACACACCTACAGTAAAATGAAGAATTTCCTTAGTGCAGTTGGAATTGGATATGATATGATCCATGTTTGTAAGAATAATTGTGTTCTATTCCGGAAGGATTATGCCAACTTAAGTGAATGCCCGAAATGCAAATCATCAAGACGGAAAGATGGCAATGCTATGAAGAGGATTTCTCATAATGTTCTGAGACATTTTCCAATTATACCAAGATTGCAGAGGTTGTTTCATGATGCTGAAACAAGAGAGGATGTACTGTGGCATTCTAGGAACCAGGAGTACAGAGATTAGAATGTAATGAGCCATCCATCTCATTGTAGTGAATGGAAAAGCTTCAAGCATAAACAAAAAAAGTTTGCTACTGACCCGAGAAACATTAGACTTGCCTTAGCTTCAGATGGATTTAACCCATTTGGCCACCAGAGCGCCACATATAGCATGTGGCCAGTGCTTGTTATCCCTTACAACATGCCTCCAAATGTTTGCACCAAAGAATCAAACTACATGATGGCCTTGCTCATCCCAGGTCCAAAAAGTCCTGGAAAGGATTTTGATTTATTCATGGAGCCTCTTGTGGAGGAACTTCAACAGCTATGGAGGGGTGTTCTCACTCAAGACCTATATAGCAGACCACCAGCTAATTTCTTTCTACATGATATTATAATTTGGTGCATCCATGATTATCCGGCTTTGGGCACTATGTCAGGACGAACGACACATGGTTACAATGCATGTGTTCGCTGTGACAGGATCCGCTGTCATACACAATACTTAGCAAGATCTGTTACATTGGACACCGTTGTTTCCTTGCCAAGGAGAAGCCGCATCCTAGAAAATACCGAAGACATGTGTTCAATGCAAAGCATGAAAACTGTGATGCGCCAAAGATGCTCACTGCCGATGAGTTGCAAGTGGAATTAGAGAAGGTCAGGCATATTACACCAGGAAACCATCCTAGTAATGGTAGCGGGAAAAGGAAGCATGGCAGGGCAGAAGAGAGATTATTGTTTACCCGCAGGTCCACTTTGTGGGACTTGGAGTATTGGAAAGATTTGGATCTGCGGCATAATCTTGATGTGATGCACATCGAGAAAAATATATGGGACAGCATTATCGGCACACTTCTTAATATTGAAGGCAAGACGAAAGATACCTTAAAATCTAGGATTGATTTGACACACCTGGGTATTAGATAGGATTTGCAAGTGCAAGATGAAGGTAAACCACGGGATATGGCACCAGTTGTGTACGTCTTGGACAAGATAAAAAGAAAAGAATTCTGTGAGGTCCTGTCATGTGTGATATTACCACAAGGATTTGCTTCCAACCCTGAAAGGAGAGTCAGTGCAGATGGAAACAAGGTACAAGGGTTGAAAACTCATGACTGCCACATCCTACTTCAAAGGGTTTTACCTATTATCCTTAGAGGATTGGGCCACCCTGACTTATACAGAGCAGTTGCAGAGTTGGGATAATTCTTCAGGGAACTCTGTAGTAGAAATATCAGGATAGATGCTTTGGAGCGCCTTAGAGACAAGATACCAACTATCCTATGCAACCTTGAGAAGATATATCCTACAGCCTTCTTTGATGTGATGGTGCATTTGGTTGTTCATCTACCTGACACTACTAGGAAAAGGGCTACTAGTGGCGCACCAGTTTTGCCTACTAATGGCGCACTACTGGTGCGCCACTAGTACCATGCCACTAGTATTTTTTACTAATGGCGCACCTGTGGTGCACCATTAGTATCTGGTATACTAATGGCGCACCACAGGTGCGCCATTAGTATAGCCCATGGTGCGCCATTAGTATGCCTCCCAGGGGGCCATATATACCCATGTGCTTCGGCATACTAATGGTGCACTGTGTTGTGATGTGCCATTAGTATCCTTTGGCATACTAATGGCGCACTAAGTAGTGATGTGCCATTAGTAGCCTTTGGCATACTAATGGTGCACTGTGGTGTGATTCGCCATTAGTATTAATATTAGGGTTTTTTTGTTTTTTTCTGATTTTTTCACAGGTTACAAAATATATTATTTGACAGAATATAGACAGCACCACACAGCAACAGCGGATTCATCGAATACAATAGAAGGTAAGTCTCCGAATACAATTCATCATATTAGTCTCCGAATACAAAAGACCGAACGAAGATAGAACATTACAAGTCTCGGAGACCGTGAGTAGCGAGTTTGTCTTCACATTACAAGTCGATATCGATCATCTAAACTACCATCACATCGAAGAGAGTTGCGGTCATCATGATGAGCATCATCGCGATGAAACTGGTCTTCGCCCGGTTCCTCCAACGCTCCCTCCTCTCTCCCGCTAGATAGCGGGCATATCTAGATTCCGCCTCTGCCCTAGTGGTGTACCCTTTGTAACTGTTACCGCTGAAATGATGAACCTGTCTCCGACACTCCTCCCAGTCGTCGTAGACTCTGGGAACCTTACCCTTGTACACGACATACGATGGCATCTCTATGCACAAGCCAAACAACAGACAATACATAAGCAATATATAAGTATGCAACAAAAGGATCGGAAGAGAAAAGCAAGACATTAATAGCACGATTCATGGTCCTACTAATAAATAGCATCGATTACATCTAAGTTGAACGACTGTCCAAACCAAAGAGACATACAAGTTCATTAAAGTTTAATTACAACATGAGCTAATCGATGTTTCAGAACTACAAATAGCATCACTACTTTCGACTCGACTCATGAGACCGGAGCATGGATGAAGCCGTCGTCTTTCGTGATGGTCATGAAGTCGCGGGCGTTGTCAGCTTGCATTTGAAGCGTTGTGTCTATCTCACTAATGGACGGTTGCTCTCTGGGGTAGAACTACCCCGAGGTACGAAGGACATCTTGATGGATGATTTCTGCAAACTCCAACTGGATGCAAAAGAATTCTTGTCGGAGGTCCGCGTCTGGGATTGCCGCCAAGCTTGCGGCCCAATCTTTGACATTATTTGGTAGTAGAAGGTGATTATGGTCCCGTACGATCGCCCTCATGTGATGGAGGGTGTAGTAGGCATCCTTCTGACCACCAGGCGGCTGCTTGACACAGGGGAACGACATATTGTGGGTGAACACGTGCCTGCCGTACCTACAAACTGGCCTCTTAAAGGTGCCTCCAGATGTGGCGTAGCCGGGGAGAGCATCATCAAGAACTTTCTTGATATTTGTGTAGTCTATCTTGGAGTCACGGTCCGGGTCGAAATACGTGGCCGTGGAATATTTCGGGCTTAAGAGGATGAGTGTGCAATGTGTGTCACTGCACAGAACATGGAATGTTAGGAAAAAAAGAACGATCGAAATCTAAGAAAATCATATGTTACGGGGCGGTGAGGGGATGACTTACTCGGGAAAGTAAGGCACGAGGAAGTTATCCTTATCTGGGTTTGCCAGAATGACGCCTTCGAGGTGTGAACTCGCGACTTGCCGGTCCCCAACGCTGCCCAAGATCTTGGCACGCATGTAGAAGGGATCGACTATCATGATGTCCGGGGTCTTGTCTCGAATGATCCGCATCTCCATACTCAGCGAAAACAGCCGAACGAAGGTGTAGTGCAGCGGATGAAGGTTAAACATAGCAAAGATGTCATCAAACCGCAGGACGATCGTACCCCCGATGGCCCCATCCACAAAGCCCTTGCCCTCTGGCACCTTGGCCACGAAAACCGGGTATGCCACATCATTCTAGGAGAGACACATCTTCTCCAAAGAAACAACACTATCATGCAGACTCCACATAGCACCGGTTGCAACATTGAGCATATTTGTCGGTAGCATCGCCCTACCCGCCACATGCACCCTCCTCTACATATCCTGAGGTGAAGGTGGCCCGTCCTGAGCATGGATCGTACTCGGTGCCGGCTGGCTCGCACCGTCATCATTGTCGTCGTCGTCCGGATCATGTGCCATATGCATGTTCGGATCCTGTGCCATAGGGATGTCCGGCATGTCCGGTAGCATTACGGCGTTCTTGCCATGGCTTGGCGCCGGCACAACTGGCGTTATTGTCTGTGGGGTGGTGTCCCCCGCCCCCAAACGAATCTGGCTCTTCGACCAAAGCAGGGGCCAGCCTACGCAGGTGCTGAGGGTCATCTCATCTTCTTCGTCGGCCCCAGTGGGTCGAATCGGAGGTAACAGCTCGTTGTAGCCTGGCAGCACCCGAACCAGTTCAACCCTATACACTATGGGTGGCATCGGATTACCGTGGAACACAGGGTTGCCCGGTTGAACCATTCTTCCCTTGGCGACGTTGACAAACTCGCCGCCCACGAAGTGCAGGAGAGTGCAAGGAACGTCGGTGGTGCCCTGTGAAAACATGTAGGGCATCAGGGATGCCCAGTCAAAGGCAAGGAGATGAAGTCATCGGCCGAGAGGCTTAGTTACCGTGATGCCATCAAGCTCGGCTAATGTCGAGGCACTGCCAACGGCGGGCGTGCAACTGACGGAGGGGCCGCTTGCTAGCGAGGTGCCGGTCGGTGTACACTCGGGTGCGTTAAGCTCCAATGCCCGTGCCGGCACTAGAGACACGAATACCGCCTCTGCTGTAGGCACCAATGGCGTCGCCTGAGACACCAATGGCGCCGCCTGCGCGTTGTGTGAGTTGCTGGCCGTGAAGCAGGGAACCGGGGGAGGCCCCTTGTCCGTGTCAAAACCGGCGGATCTCGGGTAGGGGGTCCCGAACTGTGCGTCTAGGCGGATGGTAACAAGAGACAAGGGACACGATGTTTTACCCAGGTTCGGGCCCTCTTGATGGAGGTAAAACCCTACGTCATGCTTTATTAATATTGATGATGTGTGTTACAAGAGTAGATCTACCACGAGATCAAGGAGGCTAAACCCTAGAAGCTAGCCTATGGTATGATTGTTGTTCGTCCTATGGACTAAAGCCATCCGGTTTATATAGACACCGGAGAGGGCTAGGGTTACACAAAGTCGGTTACAATGGTAGGAGATCTACATATCCGTATCGCCAAGCTTGCCTTCCACACCAAGGAAAGTCCCATCCGGACACGGGACGAAGTCTTCAATCTTGTATCTTCATAGTCTTGGAGTCCAGCCGATGATTCTAGTTTGGCTATCCGGACACCCCCTAGTCCAGGACTCCCTCAGTAGCCCCTAAACTAGGCTTCAATGACGAGTCCGGCGCATATTGTCTTCGGCATTGCAAGGCGGGTTCTTCCTCCGAATAATTTATGGAAGATCGTGAACACCAGGATAGTGTCCGGCTATGCAAAATAAATTCCACGCACCACCGTAGAGAGAATAATATTTACACAAGTTCAATCTGCTGACGTATTTGGTGGCGTGACGTCACACCACTACCAAGCCTTTACTTGAATCGTTTTTATTATACCACCTCGGCGTGTTTAGCGAAACGGTTTCCTTGGCACATCTTGTCGAAGCAAAGATCGTGTTCCCCTTATTCTGGGATTCCCATCAATACGAACGTGGGTAACCCAACCACGCCATTGATTGCGGCGCTTGGGAGATAAGCGAGTTTTATCAGGCCGGTGGGGACACATGTTTTTGTCCGCCCATATAAGGGGATAAAGATCCAACCCTTTTACATGCACCTTCTTCCTCCTTGGCTTATCCATCTCCGTGAACTCGAGCTCCAGCGCCCAAGTCCGCACATCTCACCTCAACCTCCTCCAACTATGTCCGGAGCGGGAGGCAAGTGGATGGCCTCCTCCGTCACGGAGGGGCACATCCAGAAGCTGTGCAGTGCCGGATATTTGTCCAGCAACATCGCGCATCGGCTCCCCGACGAGGGAGAGCTCATCCCCACCCCCAGGCCCCATGAGAGGGTAGTATTTCTTCCCCATTTCCTCCGCGGACTGGGCTTCCCACTCCATCCCTTTGTCTGGGGGCTCATGTTCTACTACGGCCTGGATTTCCATGATCTGGCCCCGAATTTCATCCTCAACATCTCGGCGTTTATCGTCGTGTGTGAGGCCTTCCTCTGCATCCAGCCCCACTTTGGCTTGTGGCTCAAGACCTTCAGTGTCAAGCCAAAGGTTGTGAAGGGAAGCCAAGCGGAGTGCGGAGGCGCCATGGTGGGCAGGATGTCCAACGTTACTTGGCTTGAGGGCACTTTCGTGGAAACCATTAAGGGGTAGCAATCGGGGTGGTTCTACATCACCGAACCGTGTGACCCTGAATGGGCAGCGGCCCCCGAATTCAGATCTGGCATCCCCACACGGCTCACCTCCTGGAAAGAGAGCGGCCGGACATGGGGTGATTCGGAGGAGCTGACCGGACTCCAAGCCTGCGTCCAAAAGCTAGTGGACAAGAAGCTCAAGCTTGTCAACATAGTCCAGGTCATGCTCATCCGCCGGATTCTCCCGTGCCAATGATGGGGCTTCAACATGTGGGAGTTCGATCCGACAGCACCAGACTTTGAGCGGGCTCTTCGACACTACGTACGAAGATGTCTGGAAGGTGCTGTTCAAGGGCGCTGAGGCTCCCGCATCCGCTACCGAAGATCGCGGATTCAGCTCGCAGCGTCCGGCTGACGAGGTAAGTGATTTTGTCCTTTACGGGATGCTTGTTTTCCATAATTTGACTCTATGCGGGGTCTAAACTCCCTCTTCTTTGACAGGACTGGCTGGTGAAGGCCGAGCAGACTATCTGTCCGGCCCCATTGCCAGAGGACCCAGCGGATGCCCGCTTAACAGGGCTGCTGGCTCCGGCACCCCACGTGGTGCCGGAGAATAAGGCCAAGAAGAAGGCCACGGGGACTCGGAAGAGTTCCCGTTTTCAAGTCTTATCGGATGATGACTCCGAGGCCGACTCCTCTCACAAAGGCGAGGAGGAGAAGAAGAAAGCCTCTCCCCCAGCGTGGGGAGGGAAGAAAAGAAAGGCCTCCCCAATGAGGGAGGCCGAAGGGTCCAAGAAGGGAAAAACTCTTTCCCCGGACTGCTCTGCCAACACCAGCGATGACGACGAGGACTGGCCTCCAAGGGCCAAGCCCCTGGCGAGATCGTAAGTATCCGGACTCCCGCATAACTTCATGGTTTTTCTTTTCACCATGTAATGTCTTTCTAATGCCGCATACAACCCTGCAGTCCGCCCAAGGATGATCTTCCCGCTTTGTCGAGCGGGTCCTTAGGTGCGTCGGATTTGGATTCTCTTCCAGGAAGGGACCCACCAGGAGGAGGAGGCCCCGGAGGTGTCGCAGAAAAACCTCCTGGACTTTGCACCGGACTCGGCCCTGGAACCCATAGTGGCTCCGGAGTCCGGCGGGCGGCCCCTTCGTAAGAAGGGCAAGACCGTGACGCCGGCAGCCTCCGTCCAACCGGAGGCGCCGGATAGCTTGCTGGAGGCGCTCAATGGCGCCTCCATCAAAGAGGAACACCACACTGTTATGAGTGCGGTGATTCAGAAGGTTCAGCTCGCCAAGAGCGGGCTGACCAAAGCCTGCAGCAACCTTCTAACAGGCCTTGAGGTAAGAATTCTGATATATGTAAAATAGTACCGCATAGACAGTAGCCCCTGATGCTCGGTTCGGTGTTCGGAAAGAAAAGCCGGACTGAGGATCTAAAAAGATATACGCAGGAGTCATAAAAAATATGTCAATATGGGATTGCAGGCTGCGTTGCTGACCTCTGCCGCATTGACTGCGGAGGTTAATGCTTTGAAGCAAAGCCTCGAGTGGTCCGAGAACGAGCTCGGCCATGCCAAGAAGCAGCTCGAGGACAAGGAAGGTGAGTAACACCTTATTAAAATTGTACCTTACAGAAAAGGATTTTGGTTGCAAGAAGAATGACAAGCATAACGTGGGCATTGTAGGGGCCCCTAACGAGGTGGCGACCCTGAAGGAGGCGGTGGCCGCGGCCGAACGTAATCCGGCCGCGGAGCGCACCGAGCGAGAGAAGCAGGAGGCGTGGGTGGCGGAGGTACAGCAAGAGCTCCAGGATCTCGTGGAAAAACATGAGAGCCTGGAGCGTGACTCGAAGACTCGAGAGTCTGAGCTTGCATCGGCTCTTGAGAGTGCCAAAGCCGCTAAGGACGAAGCCTACAAGGCCCTCCAAGAAATCGAGGCATTGAAGAAAATAGCAGCGGGTAAGGCATTTTTCATGCAAAGTAAGCATGTGAGTGTTAATTACCTGTTACTTACCCAAATTCGGAGCTCTCCAGGAGCGTTCGCAGATCTTCCTCGCAGCGTGTCCGATGCTGCCGCGTTCTTCTGGGCCGAGGAGGGGAGCTCGACGGAGAAGGTCTTCTGGTCTCAGTATGCTGAGGCCGGACATTCGGTGCCCCTTAGCGACCAGCTGAAGCAGCTGGTCGAGCTCCACAAGGTGGCCGAACAGGCCATGAAGGGCCTCATAGTTCGGCTGTGGCCTAAGGAGGCCATGCCTGGGAGCTACTTCGGCCTGGTCCGGCGGCTGGTGGATGCGTGCCCGTGGGTTGAAGTCATCAAGCACTCCGCCTGTATTGAAGGTGCCCGTCGGGCCCTTGCCCGCGCAAAGGTGCACTGGGGCAAGATGGATGCCCAGAAGCTTGTGACGGACCCGCCACCATAGGGCAAGGAGCATCGCACGCCCGAGATGTATTATAAGAGTGTCCTGAAGGGTGCCCACATTATTGTGGGTGAGTGCTCCAAAGATGTAATATTTGAGTAGACTCGCATTTTTTATCCTGTGCGCTGAAAACTTAGTTCATATGCGCTAAGCAACGCTTGTTAATTTAAAATATTACCTTCTGTGCGGCTGTTTATCAAATCTGAGAGATGGCAAGTCGTCGGCTTCAGCCCCCATGCCACGAGTGCTGGGGTGTTCGGGATAAACTTGAGCACTCTTGTTCCCATTTTTGGGTCCATCTAGGGAGGCGCTCAACACAACGAACAAGGCAACCGGACTTATAATGCTTGAACACTCTCACTTAGCCATAGAATTCTATAATTTTAAATTTCGGCGAAGCCCCTAGTCTTCGGAAGGCCGAAGTTGGGGCGCTATCCATGCCTAGGCCAGACAAAGTTGGCTCCTCGCTCTAAGCAACATAAGTCTTTAGGGACTCGCAAAAAACCTCTCGAACAGCGACCGGCTCTCGCCTCATCATGACGGTCAGTTTTAGCTTTCTCCACTGAGGCGCTCGCCCAGCTCAACTGGGGCACAATCGCAGTGGTTCTCCCAGTGCTACCTTAGCCGATACAACGGAACGTAAGGTACCAAAACATGGGAGCCGGGCAAACCCAACTATTGACCCAAGACACGATTCGGAGCCGATGCATATAATGCTATAAGTTCAGGGTGCCGCACTTGTGAAGGTGTTCGGACTTATCACACCATGATGCGGGAAACATAAGCCCCTGGTGTATTTAGCCGTACCAAAATGTACGGATGCAACATGTCATAAATGAATATATGTACAAGAAAGAAATGCAATTGGAAGCAAAAAGGTGCTGCATTACTTATTCAAGAAAAGACTGTTGTGAATGCAGAACGATACAAATGGTGCGATAAGCAAGGGATGGGACTATTAAACATGTCCCCCTCCAGGGGGTAGGCTGCGGAATGGTGTATAAAACAGATTTAATGCTCGTAATGGAGACCACCTGGATATTCGTTGTAGCCTTTATCCTTCCCTGGCTGTTGCATCGTGAGTTCAGCAGGTTTGCTGCCGGACAGGGCCTCTGACGAACGGAGTCCTGTGGGTAAAAATAAAAAAATAAAAAAAGAACGACACACTTGAGAGCCCCTGGTGTGGTTGAGCCGCATTCTGGGCCTATCGTGGTCTGCCCCTCTCCCCATGCCCATGGTATCTCCAAAGCGTAATGGTGTACGCGAAGGACCTATCTTGAAATTTTGCAGGTGCTGGGGTTGGGGCCGCACTGCTACGCGTGCTCAGAATGTGCCAGGTGGTCTTGTTGTAGGTTACTCCGGGTGCGTTTAGCCGTCTCTGGCCGCTTGACGGCCGGACTCGAGAATTGCCTTAAGAGGCTGCATTGTACTTCTGCCACGAGAGTCGCTGTATGTTCCTCCGTTCGGAGAGAGTGTTCAGTGTTTCCGTTGACCGTGATGACTCCTCGAGGGCCTGGCATCTTGAGCTTGAGGTATGCGTAGTGCGGCACCGCGTTGAACTTTGCGAACGCGGTACGTCCGAGCAGAGCATGATAGCCGCTGCGGAACAGAACTATGTCGAAGATTAACTCCTCGCTTCGGAAGTTATCCGGGGATCCGAAGACCACTTCTAGTGTAACTGAGCCTGTACAATTGGCTTCTACACCTGGTATGACGCCTTTAAAGGTCGTCTTGGTTGGTTTAATCCTTGAGGGGTCTATGCCCATTTTGCACACTGTATCCTGATAAAGTAGGTTCAGGCTGCTGCCGCCGTCCATCAGGACTGGTGAGGTGAAATCCATCGATGATTGGGTCTAAAACCAATGCGGCGAATCCGCCGTGGCGGATGCTTGTGGGGTGGTCCCTTCGGTCAAAAGTGATCGGGCAGGAGGACCATGGATTGAACTTCGGGGCAACTGGCTCCATCGCGTATACATCCCTGAGTGCACGCTTCCGCTCCCTTTTGGGTATGTGCATTGTGTATATCATGTTTACCGTCCGCACCTGTGGGGGGAAACCCTTCTGTCCTCTATTGTTCGGCGGTCGGGTCTCTTCCTCGTCATCGCTATGCAGTCCCTTGTCATTGTTTTCGGCAATTAACTTGCCTGCCTGCTTGAATACCCAACAGTCCCTGTTGGTGTGGTTGGCTGGCTTTTCGGGGGTGCCGTGTATCTGGCACGAGCGGTCAAGTATTCGGTCCAAATTGGACGGACCTGGAGTAGTTCTTTTGAATGGCTTTTTCCGCTGACCGGGTTTAGAGCCTCTGAATCTAGCATTGACTGTCGTATCTTCACTATTATCACTGTTAATGTGGCGATTGTTTTTGTTGCGACGTGACCTGCCATTACGGTCCTTGATATCTGGACTGCCAGAATTTTTGCTGAGGTTGTTGCTGCGTGGTCATGAGTGATGTGAGGGCTGCCATGGATTTCGGCTTTTCCTGTCCCAGGTGCCGGGCAAGCCACTCGTCGCGGATGTTATGTTTGAAGGCCGCAAGGGCCTCCGCATCTGGACAGTCGACGATTTGGTTTTTCTTGGTTAAGAACCGTGTCAGAATTGTCTGGCCAATTCGTCTGGCTGCTAAATTATGTGGCTTAGGTCATCAGCGTCTGGTGGTCGCACATACGTGCCTTGGAAGTTATCGAGGAATGCGGCTTCCAGGTCTTCCCAACTCCTGATTGACTCTGCTGGTAGGCTGTTAAGCCAATGCCGGGCTGGTCCTTTAAGTTTGAGTGGGAGATATTTGATGGCGTGAAGATCGTCACCGCGGGCCATGTGGATGTGGTGGAGATAGTCTTCGATCCAAACCGCGGGGTCTGTTGTTCCATCGTAAGATTCAATATTCACGGGTTTAAACCCTTTGGGGATTTGATGATCCATTACTTCATCTGTGAAGCATAGTGGGTGTGCAGCGCCTCTGTACTGGGCGATATCACGACGGAGCTCAAAAGAGCTTTATCTATTTTGTTCGGCCCGGCCGGACTTACTGTGTCCAGCGTGACGGTTGTCGTCGCGTATCATGGGGCGCCCACGCGATCCATAGATCGATCTTGATTGTCTTGCCTTATCCTCCAATATGTCTTGCAAGTCCGGAGCGTTCCCCTGTGGCCTTGTGCTTTCGAGCGATGCCGGGGTACGGTTCTAGTGAAAGGCCTAGAGGCCTCTCTGTCGCGACCACGGGGTGGTCGGTCAACCGTATTGTCTGCTGGTGATGCAGGTTCATACGCCTCCTCCTCTAATCGGGGGAGCAACTTGCGTTTAGGGTAGCTTTTGGAGGGGCATTCGAGCTCATGCTCTTCGGCCGCGAGGACTTTAGTCCATCTGTCGGCTAGCAGATCTTGATCAGCTCTAAGCTGTTGCTGCTTTTTCTTGAGGCTGTTCGCCGTGGCCATAAGCCTGCATTTGAAACGCTCTTGTTCGACGGGATCCTCAGGCACGACGAGTTCGTCGTCGTCGAGGCTTGCCTCATCTCCGGAGGGAGGCATATAATCCTCTACCTCTTCTTCTGCCGCTCTCTCATGAGGGCTGGCGTCTCCGTCCTCCTGTGCTAAATCTTGTTGGAGTGGGTTGTCTTCGGCACTGTCTGGGGTGTTATTATCTCCGGTGCCGGAATCTTCATTCTTGCTGTGGCGGGATTTAGAGCGGCGTCCCTGACGCCGGCGCTTGGGCTGTTTCTTGGAGGGGTCATCCTCCGTTGTTCCTTCGCCATTCCCATCCTTTGGGATATCCACCATGTATATGTCATATGATGAGGTGGCTTTCCAGTGCCCGGTCGGCACTGGTTCTTGGTCGTCTCCGGCATCATTGTCCATACCGTCGATGTCTTCGGAGTTGTAGTCTAGCATATCGGTTAGATCGTCGACAGCGGCTACTAAGTGGGTGGTGGGTGGGCTTTGGATTTCTTTGTCGTCCGCATCCCAACCGTCCTGACCGCAGTCCGGCCAGGGCTCTCCTGATAACGAGAGATACTTTAGCGAACTCAAGATGTCGCCAAAAGGTGAGTGTTGAAAGATGTCCGCAGCGGTGAACTCCATGACCAGCGCCCAATCGGATTCGATTGGAGAGGGCGCGGGAGGTTCAGAGTCCGGCAAGGAGCCCGGCACCTCAGAGTCACGAGCTTCATGAGAGACAAGGTCAGTGTTCGGCTCTATCACCGTAGAGGTTGCAGCCCCTGAGGCGGTGTCTAGCCATCCGTCCTTGATCTGCGCAGCCGGCTCCGGATTGAAGATCGGAGCGGGCTCGAGTGCGGCCTCCAGGGTACTGTCCGGCTGCAGAGCTAAATCATGCCCGTCGTGACAGTGCGGCGCGCTTGGCTGTGGCTCGAATCCACCGAAGATCAAGTCCCCGCGGATGTCAGTCATGAAGTTCAAACTTCCAAATCTGACCTGACGGCCAGGGGCGTAGCTTTCGATCTGCTCCAGATGGCCAAGCGAATTGGCCCGCACTGCAAAGCCGCCGAATACGAAGATCTATCTGGGGAGGAAGGTCTCACCCTAGACTGCGTCGTTGATGATGATCGAAGGAGCCATCGAGCCTATCGGTGATGACACAGAGGAACTCTTAATGAAAGCACCAATGTCGGTGTCAAAACCGGCGGATCTCGGGTAGGGGGTCCCGAATTGTGCGTCTAGGCGGATGGTAACAGGAGACAAGGGACACGATGTTTTACCCAGGTTCGGGCCCTCTTGATGGAGGTAAAACCCTATGTCCTGCTTGATTAATTTTGATGATGTGTGTTACAAGAGTAGATCTACCACGAGATCAAGGAGGCTAAACCCTAGAAGCTAGCCTATGGTATGATTGTTGTTCGTCCTACGGACTAAAGCCATCCGGTTTATATAGACACCGGAGAGGGCTAGGGTTACACGGAGTCAGTTACAATGGTAGGATATCTACATATCCGTATCGCCAAGCTTGCCTTCCACGCCAAGGAAAGTCCCATCCGGACACGGGACGAAGTCTTCAATCTTGTATCTTCATAGTCTTGGAGTCCAGCCGATGATGATAGTTCGGCTATCCGGACACCCCCTAGTCCAGGACTCCCTCACCCCTGTTGGCCGCCCACAATCCACGTCGTCAGACCCTGAATCAACGTAGGCACCATGGCGGTGAGCGTCGTTCCCAGTTGTACTTGCACTTGCTCTTGGATATTCTCCGGAATCCGCGCCACTTGTGCCTTGAGTGCTTCACCTCGCGCGACTGGCTTTCCGAGCTGGTCTTTTTCTCCTTTCACCCACCAGCGGTATAGTATGACGACCATTTTGTGGACAAGCCTTGGCCGGCCACACGACCTGCTGACGTCGGCTTATTGAGCTTATCCTTGTTTTTCATTACGTTCAACGCCCTATTTAAAGGGGTGACGAAAGGGGAGCTCTGAGACGACCCCGCGCTACTGCTTTCAGTGTCCTGCGGAAGGAACATGAACCATTTAGAAATATTGGGGATTAATTAGAATGCAACCATATGGAGCTAATTACACGGGGGTGTATTCCTTACCAGAACAAGCTCTAGCGCCCTGGTCTTCGGATCCGTGGTAAGCTCCTTTGTTACCGGGTCCTCCTTGTACCGGGCCCTGAGAAAGTTCCTGGTCTGCTTGTCACGGTATTTCTCGAAGCGGGGCGGTAGGCCTTGCTTGGCACGCTCTACGTCCTCCTCGTCCCATATAGGCTCCGCCACTCTGTGACCGCCGGGACCGAGTTGGTGGACCGCTAAGTTCAACTGCCGCATTTATGTCCCCCACTAACTTGATTCGAAGGTTGTGCTGCTCTCGCACTTGATCTTGAACTCCTTGTAGTCATCTTCGCTCATCAAAGGATATTTCGCCTTGATCTTCTCATAACTAGCACCTTTTTCAATCATTGCCTTCACTGTGCTTCTCCAAGTAGATAGGGTCGTGCTCATCCTCGTGAGGGCGGCACTGTTCACTTTGTTCCCTGAGAGGCATGTGTTTGCAAATTCAGCGGGGAACTTGTATCATTCGTGCAGCTTTGTGAAGAGGAGGCTGCGCAAATTCCCTCGGTCCTTATGCCTTAGGTTCTCGGTGTTGATCGAGACGGTGCTCCGGAGAATGCACCCGAGCTGAACCGAGTACCCCTTGACTACTTCTTTGGGCGCCGTCGGATGCCCATCGGAGTTCACTTCAGTAAATTCCTCCTTGACGGTGCCGAGCACGCTCGGGCGTCGGTCCTTCCGTTGCCTCTTCGGTTGGCTGCCATATGTGCGTGCGCCGCCATCATCAGTGGTGGCATCCTCGACGGCACCATCAGTGGTGTCATCCCCGACGCCACTAGGGGTTGTGTAGTCAGGATCGGTGTCTTCCGCGACGTCCTCATAGCGGTGAGTTCTTCATCTCCTGGGACAGCTCCTAGAATTGCTTCCACCGGAACCGCCGGCCTCATCGTTGTGGGCCATGTTTCGCTCTAAATAGGAAAAAAGTTTAGTCAAGAAGTTGGTTATTGTCAAGGAACAAGATCATGGTCTCATCATTTAGGGTTTGTCAACACCGAGGCATCCTATTAGCTAAGCTTTTGTCATTTAGGGTTTGTCGATGCCGAGGCACCCTAAAAGCCTAAGCGTACATCATTTAGGTTCTCATCGACACTAAGGCACCCTATAGAAGCCAAGGTTTCATCATTTAGGGTTTGTCGACGCCGAGGCACCCTAAATGCTAAGTTAAGTTTTCATCATTTAGGGTTTATCGATGCCGAGGCACCCTAGGTTGGGCCTAATCACTTGGCACTAATCACTTGGCTCTATTGCCACCTATGCAGCAAGAATGGCGGGCAGTTGATCCTACTTAACTAAGTACTAAGATACCCCGGGCCATGCATTAGTCGCAAGTACCCCATATGTCCTATTTTTAGCAAAGTCATGCTAAAATTCACGGAAAATTTCAGCATGACCTTTGCTGAAAATAGGACATATAGAGTACCCGAATTTGCCGGAACGGAAGTTAATCGACATTCCGGCAAACTCAAGGGTCTCTCGGGGTACCTGCAAAATCATTACCCCACCCCCGCCCAGCTGCAACCACACAACACCCCACAATATCATCACGACACGATGGTCGGAGACAAAACCCCCCAATATCATCAAAATCCTCCAGTTATGAAGTAAAACTCCTGAAGTGTTCCAGGAGTAGAACCTGAAGTGTAGTCAGTGGCTTCACCTATGCCACAGCATACATAGTACATAGAGTTGACATCTCAGCATCGACCACACCACATGCCACAACATACATAGTACATAGATGATCCAACAGACTACATAGCAGGACAGTTTAAGCGTGAACCGCATCATACAAAATAGAAGAACTTCACTACACAACTGAAACTCAATTAAGCAAGTTAAATGGAGTTCATCTACTCACTAGCAGTACTACTAACTGGCAGTACTTAAACAAGTTAAGCTACTCACTACAGTACTGGCTACTCACTTAAGCTAGAAGCTACAAGTTAAACACATTTTACCAAAGGTATCTTCTTTAGAATGAATGCTTTTACGTAGAGACATAGTTCTGTTAGAATGCATGCTTATACTTCATGTAGTGGTAGAGATACCTTTTTAGTTTAATGTATGTACATAAAAGCTGAAACTCTAAAAAGAATGTCATTTTATAAAAAAATAATATCAGAAAGCCCCAATTCATTGGATGCAGAAGTCTGACAAGTGACAAAGTGAAGTCCACGTGGTCATATTCAATATATCAGCTAGATTGGTAAGTCTGGCTATTACTATGTTAACAAAATAAGTTGTAAATATAAACATCTAAACAGAAGGTGCTAATTTTAGGTTGCACTGGGCATGAGCCTTTGTTGGTCTTTTTTATTTACTTCATGAGGCAGCAAGACAATGCCTCGCAATGTGACTGTGAGAGTAATACAGGTTGATGTGACATGCAGAAAAGGAAAATTCACATATCGCATATGAACTATGTTATTGTGTCTAATATTTAAAAAAATACCAAGCGAAGTAGAAAAAGTGAAAACCCCAACAATATATTCCATGCCATCCAATTTGAAGTTGTCTATATAGCTATAGAGTGAAGCTGCCTTCCACTCTAAAGTTACTAGAAGATACCTTCTGTCCAGCTGTCAATCTAAAGGGCTGCAACTTGGGCTTTGAAATGAAGATAAGTGGCCAGTTAACACACTGTCAAAAAAATCAGTTAACACACTGTCAAAAAAATTCAGTTAACACACTGTCAAAAAAAATCAGTTAACATACTGTCAAAAAAATTCAGTTACAAACATACATTCAGTTTGAATTAATCTCTCATATTCCCTTCACATTGCTAACCATATGGCCAAAATATCATTACAAGAGACAGAAATGGTGATGCTTGACTATATGGCGATGCGGCAGCCAACAAAACAACATGGTGATGCATGCATACTGAATTAAATTAAATGGTTTGGAGTGCATCCAGCAGTACAATGCAATGATGATATAATCTATCTATTGAGGAAAAGGATGGTCTCTCGTTAGTGGCCTTGCTCTTGGACCAAGTCAAGTCAGTAGCGTCAAAATATTTGCCGCTGTCAGGAGGCATGTAGGAGCAGCATTAGGAGATAACACACACATGGACTAGTGACACCAGACTTGAGCAAGGCTGTAGGGTACATGCACACCCATAGAAAAGAAGACTGTTTTTCTTTTTGTGTGTGTAAATATGCAAACTATCAAGGACAAGGACTGAGAGGTTGTATGTATGCGTGAATCACTCCACTTTATTGATATAAAAACAACATATAATGGTTATAAATTAGAGAAGGCTATATATATATATGGCCATGGCCAGACACACAGATGGTTGTTTGTCACTGGTTTTGACTGCAACCAACAAGAAGCAGGCATAGGTAGCAGTCTAAAAAACAGAGGTTATGACTGAGAGATCGCAGGGCAGAGGAGAGGAGTTGCTTGTGCCACGGCCAGCAAACATACATTCAGTTAACATACTATCAAAAAAATTCAGTTACAAACATACATTCAGTTTGAATTAATCTCTCATATTCCCTTCACATTGCTAACCATATGGCCAAAATATTGTCCCTAGACATCTGTTGGTCCTACCCAAGATAAACCCTAGTTACAAAAATGCAGTGCAAAAATTCATCCAACAAAACTATATGGCGAGAGAGTGAGGAAGGAGGAAGTAGGAGAGGTACCTGGTCGCCGGAGGGGTCGGCGAAGGGGTCGGCGAAGGGGTCGGGGTCGGGGTCCGAGCTCGTCCGGTTCCTCGCTCGCCACGGTCGAAGGAGAGCAGAGGCCGGTGGCGGAGGATGGCAGGGGTAGGCGGGGTGGGCGTGTCGGGGCCGCGCTCGCCAGCTTCTGCAGTGGCCGGAGGAGGCCCTCGCTCGTCGGAGGGAGGAGGAGAGGAGAGGAGCGGGCGGCGGGGTGAGGAACCCTAGCGCGCGCGCTCAGCCGATCCCGTTCGAGGGGCGCGACGGCGTGCAGGCGCGGCGGACGAAGGGGGCGGAGCAAGGGGGCGGCGGCGTACGGTTGGGGTCGAGTGGGGGATCTGGCAAGGGAGGGAGGAAGGCCAGTGCGAGGGGATTAGGTGGAGTGGGGGAGGGTTAGCAATGGCGCACCTCCCCCGAGTGCGCCATAAGTACGACGATAGCAATGGCGCACCTCACCCTGGTGCGCCATTAGTAATTACTAGCCCGACTTGTCAGGTTATATTCCACCTAACCCTATCTCCATTAGAACATGCCCACTAGCTCGACTGGTCAGCACGCAGCACACACACTAGGAGGTCTTGGGTTCGATTCCCAGGCTCCCCAATTTTTGTTTTTATTCATTTTTTTCTTTGCACATATCTTTTTATCCATGCATCCAAATATAACATGTCACATATGCTAGATGCTCAGAATTTCATGTAGAAAAATAATATGCAGTTTGTTGCCATGTTAACAACATTTAAAATTTTGTTTGATATTTATTTGTGCTTAAATATGTTCAAACTTGTTTAAATCATAATAGTAATATTTTTTATAAAAATAGTAATATTTTTTAAAAAAATATCATCAAATTTGTTATTTGAAAATATTTATGAATATGAAAAAATATCATCAAATTTATTATTTGAAAATATCATCAAATTTGTTATTTCAAAATATAATCAAATTTGTTTTTTTTTGCAATTTTGGTTGCATTCATTTGTGACGGTGGAGCGGGCCGGGGAGGGTGCGGGGGAGAGGGTGCGGGGGGTGCTCGGTGGTGGTGGAGCGGGGGAGGGTGCGGTGGGTCGTCGGCGGCGGTGGAGTGGGGGAGGGTGCGGGGGGTCGGCGGCGACGGCCGGTGGAGCGAGGGAGATGGTGCGGGGGGTGCTCAGGCGAGGGGGGCCGGATCTGGCAAGGTGGGATAGTGATCGAGATGGAGGGGGATCGAGATTGAGTGTCCATGAAATTTAAAAACATTCATGAGTTCAAAAAGTGCCCATGAAATACAATCGAGAAATGAAGGCTACAATTTAAATACAATCGATCTTAGCTAGCTATCTATTCACAATCTTCTTGCCCTTATTTTTCGTAAATGGAGTTCTTCTCTTAAACGGACGTCCTTTAGGTAGGGTGGTCCTGCTTCTTCTTGTGGTGTATGCTAATACTTCATCGTCGTTATCATGTTCCATCTTCGGGTCGCCGTACTTGTCGAAGTCTTGCTCATTGGCGACTCCATCCATTCCGATGATCTTCCTTTTGCCTCTCCTCACCACAACACGACTGGGCTTTGGCGGGTCGGTAATGAAGAAGCATTGGTCCACTTGGGAAGCCAGTTCCCATGGCTCATTTTTCACGGTGACGTTTGCGCCCACGGTCTTGGATTTGGCTTCGGGTATAACCATGGTGGTGAAATACCGGTCTTCTTTTATGATGCTCTTGGCCCATCTGACACGGAACATCGGGACCTTCTCTCCAGCGTAGCTCAGCTCCCAGATCTCCTCGATCCTTCCGTAGTATCTGTCCTTGTCGTTACCGGTGTAGGATTCCATCGTTACCCTAGAGTTCTGATAACCATCGCTCTTCATGTCCTTGTCCTCGGTGTAGAATGTGCAGCCGTTGATATCGTACACCTCATACGTCATCGGGTTGTGCTCGGCGCCTTGTGACAGGGCCAATATGAGTTGTTCTTCCATGGAAGAATCCTCATGTAAAGGGTACGATGGAAGCTTCTGCTTGAACCAACGCGTGAAACATGAGTTGTGCTCTTTGATTATATCTTCGTCCGTCCTCTGTTGGCCTCGGTTTACGTCTTCTCAATAAAGGTTTTGTGCTCTACCACCCAAGGATCGACCACGTCTATGTGTTGTAGCACGACTAGGTTTGATCTTTCAAAGTCGGTGAGTCGACCCTCGAAGTCGACATGCATTTCGGGGCGACCCTCACGGTGACCCCATCCAGCGAGCCTGCCGAGGTGCCTGTTGACGGGCAGACCAACGGGGTTCTCGATGCCTAGATAATTTGTGCAGTAGGAGATGCACTCTTCGGTCAGAAAGCCCCTGGCTATGCTTCCCTCTGGGCGTGATATGTTGCGAACGTATCCTTTGATGACACCATTCATCCTTTCGAACGGCATCATGCTGTGCAGGAACATCGGCCCGAGTTGGATGATATCCTCCATGATATGGACCAGCAGATGCACCATAACATCAAAGAATGCGGGCGGGAAGTACATCTCAAGCTCGCATAGTATCACCACGATCTCTTCCTGTAGCCTTCTGAGTTGCCTCACGCCAACCGACTTCTGAGAGATGACGTCGAAAAAGTTGCATAGGCCAAATAGCGTTTCACAGACATGCGCGTCCATGATGCCACGGATTGCAACTAGAAGTTTCTGTGTCATAAGCACGTGACAGTCGTGAGACCTCATCCCGCTGAACTTCTGCTTCGCTGGGTCTAGGTATCTGCTTATCTTCCCCGCGTAACCGTAAGGAAGTTTTACTCCTACGAGGCAGGTGAAAATTTGACCGATCTCCTCCTGACTTAGAGTGAAGCACGTGGGAGGGTAGTCATTTCCGGTCTTCTTGGCCTTTTTAGCTTTGCAACGACTTTTCGTGTCCTGCTTCGCATCATCATCATCATCATTAGCGTGAAGCTCCTCCCTGATGCCCATTGATTTCAAGTCTGCCCTTGCTTTCGGCCCATCTTTGGTCCTCTCTAGCATGTTGAGCAGGGTTCCAAGCAGACTCTCGCACACATTCTTCGTGATATGCATGACATCAAGGCTGTGAGGCACATGGTGGATCTTCCAGTACGGCAAGTCCCAGAAAACAGACCTCGTTTTCCATACCATCAGCAGCGGCTCTGGCGCCTTTCGCTTCTTTCCCGGCTCTGGCGCCTTTTGCTTCTTTCCCGGCAGTGGGCAATCTTTCCAATTTTTCAATAGCTCGTCTATTTCCTCGTCGCGCCTCATACGCGGGCGTCTTCGGGGTTCGGTTTCACCATCGAACAGATCCTTGCGTTTCCTCCACGGGTCATCATCGCGAAGCCACCTTCGATGTCCCATGAACACGGTTTTCAAAGACCCGGGATCTCTATCTAGCTGGCGATACGTTGTGTCATCCATGCACCTAACGCATCCAGAAAATCCGTGGACCACCTTCCCCGCGACATATCCATAACCGAGATAGTCATGCACCGTCGTGAGCAGTGCGGCTCTCATAGGGAAATATTCTTTCTGTGCGGCGTCCCACGTATTGGCTGGCGTTTTCCACAGCGTGTCTAGCTCCTCTTTCAGCAGCCCCAGATACAAATTGATGTCGTTCCCTGGTTGATTCGGCCCTTCAATTAGCATACTCATGTGAATGTACTTCCTCTTCATGCACAACCAGGGGGGAAGGTTGTACATCCACACAAACACAGGCCAGGTGCTATGTGTGCTTCTCTGGCTGCCAAATGGATTGACTCCATCGGTGCTCGCGCCCAGCACGATCTTGCTTGGATCCTTCCCAAATTCTGGGTGTTCGAAGTTCAACGCTTGCCACTGGCTCCCATCCCTAGGGTGACTCAGCATCTTGTCTTTTTTATTTATCTCCGGATCATTTGCGTCATCTTCTGGCTTCTTCTCCTCCCTATCCGCGTGACAACGCAGGAGCTTTGCTACCTTAGGGTCCGTGAAATACCGCTACAGACGAGGAGTGATCGAAAAGTACCACACCACTTTTCGAGGAGCTTTCTTCCTCTTCTTGTATCGAGTGACGCTGCACACTGGACATATGGTAGACTCCGCGTGCTCGTCCTGATAAATGATGCAATTGTTCATGCACACATGGTATTTCACGTGCGGTAAATCCAAAGGACACACAATTTTCTTCGCCTCCTCGAAACTGGTCGGGCACTTGTTCCCCTTGGGAAGATGTTCGCGCCAGAATGTCATGTTCTCGTCGAAGCATGCGTCGGTCATTTTGTGTTTTACCTTCATCTCCAGAGCCATGAGCGTTACTTTCAAGCGGGTATCCTTGGGCCTGCATCCTTCATACAATGGAGTAACCGTGTCTATCTCCAGTTGATCCAGCTTGGCTTTCTCTCGGGCGGCAGCTCTTGTGTTATCCGTCTGCTTGAGAAGCAGCTCTTGAATATGAGGGTCCTGCACCCAGCCCATCGATGGTCCATCATCGTCTGCTCTGCCTGCATCTTCATCTTCATGATCATGCCCTTCGTCTACTCCAGCATCTTCCTCATCATCAGGTCATGCATCTTCTACATGATGACTGTGTACAGCATCACTATCGTGATCATGTCCTAGAGATTCTTCATCCTCTCGCCCGCCCGAGTCTTGCTCATTTCTTGCCGCCCGGCCCCCCCATGGATGACTTCATAGTCATCTTCATCACCTTGCCACCGATAGCCATCCATGAAACCACGCAAGAGCAGGTGGTCCCGCACCTTCCCTGAATCCGGGTCCGCAATAAGGCTCTTCATCTTGCATCTTCGACATGGACATCTTATCTCCGTCTCGTTCTTTTGAAGTATCTCGGCCTTCGTGGAGCTCAAAAACCTATTCACGATGCCTTCGGTCATTGTGTGGACCATGGTCGCCTGGGGGGTAGAGCAAAACGATATTTTAGAACCAAGAAAAAATTAGGCATGACCTTCCCTAAAAATAGGACCAAAAAGAATGCATAGTAATGGCGCACTATGCCACGGTGCGCCATTAGTAGTTTTGCAAAAAAAAGAATAAAAAAAACAATAGTAGTGGCGCACTCTGCGGCCGGTGCGCCATTACTAGTTAGAAGTACTAATGGCGCACTATGAGCTGGTGCACCATTAGTATGTTTGGAAAAATTTAAAAAAAGTGTTACTAGTGGCGCACCACTTGTCCAATGCGCCATTAGTGTCTTTCACACTAATGGCGCACCAGCACATGGTGCGCCACTGCTATATAGTAGTGGCACACCACATGTCTGGTGCGCCATTAGTGGCCATTCCATCTATAGCCCTTTTCCTAGTAGTGATGAGGCACTACTTAGAGGTCTAGTACAGTATGGCTGGATGTACCCTATTGAAAGGCGGCTAAACACTTTCAAGGGCTATGTTAGGAACAGAGCTAGACCCGAGGGTTCCATTGTAGAGGCCTACATTGCTACAGAAGCATTGACATTCTGCTCAAAATACATTGAAACAGCTGATCAGCTTAGCAAAGAGGTGGGTGAAGACAATCCCGGGCTCAATGTTTTCAATTATTCTGTTCGAGTTATAGGGAAGAGTCGACAAGAGGACAAACCTAAAGATTTGGACAAAATGGTTTGGTATGTGTTGAATAACTGTCCTGAGATACTACCTTATATCAAGTAAGTGCTAAGTACTGCAGCTTATACATCATAATCTACTAAACCTGCAGCACATTCTTATATATTTAGATGTTTGACGCAATCACTATGTTGGGCCGCATCTACAAAAAGGAGTTACTACCGCAAAATCCAAGAAACATTGACAAACTGGTTATGGCAGGATTTGCGAAATGGTTCAAGAGCCATGTAAGCTTTTGAATTGCACTGTAAGTTTTTTTTAATATATTGAGTACATAAGATGATCAGCTTGTCTATTTTCTAACCATAGGTTAAGAAGATGCGGGAGGATGGGCAGGAAGTTGATGATGCCCTTTACTCACTAGCAATGGGTCCTGATACTCGGGTAAGACATTATGAATCTTGCATTGTTGGAGATGTGCGCTACAACACCCTTGCACGCGACGAAGGCAAGAAGACACAAAACAGTGCCATCATGAGCACAGATACGTACGACAAAGAGACAACTGAAATGTATGCTAACATAACAGACATTGTTCAGTTGCAGTATATCTCCAGTTTCAAGGATCATCGGTGTGTGCTTCTGTTGTGCTATCATTGGTATAACCTGTTTTCCAGGATTGCAAAACCCAGAGCTGGTGATTACTTCAAATCCATCAATGTCAAGGCGGCGTACCAGACCAACGAGCCTTTTATTTTGGCAAATCAAGGAACACAGATATTTTTCTTGGAAGACACATTTGCACGTAGCGATGACTAGAGAGTACTACAAAGGTTTGAGCAGAGGAATTCGTTTAATGAAGTTGCACAACAAGATGATGCTTACACTGCTCCTGATGTACAAGATAACACAGATGTTCCTAATATCTTTGAGAACCATCACGTCAATGACGCCGGCGAAAAGATTGCCTGTCGTGCTGTGGACATACAAGAGTTGATCAAGAAGAAGCCAACGTTCGAGGACATTGAGGATGAAGAAGAAAATGACACCGTGGGGAATTACGATTCAGACTGATACACATGGCGAAGATGTTGACGCCGCTGCTGCGGATGATGATTAGATTGCTTTTGTCATATTTGTTTGTCACAAGACGTTTTTTATCTACTATGTGAAATTGTGTTTGCTATGACAACTGAAACCTGATGAATGTGTTGTTTAGTATTTTGCTGTGAGAACATCACTTGTTATGTATGATGATCTGTGTTTGATGATTGTATGACGACTAAAACATGATGACATTGTTCGCACGCAAGGAAGTGCGTCCGGGAAAAAAAATGATTCACCCCCCTGATAGTCGGGACCCACCTGGTTGAAACATATGTAGCATTGTCATTCTGGTCGCGAATGTGTATGTACATACTGGTCGATGTAGAGACGCGCACGTGTCATAGTAGAGGCGTGCAAGTGTCGTAGTAGAGGCGCGCACGTAGCATATACACGTACGTACAACGGCCAGGGTGCAAGAAAGTAAATATGGCAACGTACATACATACGGGCAGGGTCTCGAACGCCTACTCGCGCATATGTACGGCCAGGGATCATGTACACGGCTGGGTCGGAACGGAGAAACTATGTCATCGTCGTGTTCATGGGGAGCCAACCAGATGGGTCAGAACGGAATGCGTCGTTGTGTTCATCGGGAGGGATCGGACGGAGTAGCCGATGGAAACGAGGCCTGGCATACCGCATAACAGAGGAAACGGCCTTGTGTTCGACTGGCCATGTTCGAAACGGGATCCTGTTCATCGGGAGGGGTCTGGCGTACCACAAAACGGAGGAAACGGACTTCTGTTGGACCTCCTACGGTTGAAATGGGGTCCTATTGATCAGGAGGGGTGTGGTGTACCGCAAAATGGAGGAAACGGACTTGTTTTGGAGCGCTGCCGTCGAAACGGGGGTCCTATTCATCGGGAGGGGTGTGGCGTACCGCAAAACGGGACTCCACGAGATACTATTCATCTCCACCGTCTACCTCCTCCAGTCTCCATGGGCTATTGTTCATCCACCGTCGACCTCCTCCAGCCTCCACCTGCAACTGTTCATCCACGGGCTCCTGTTCATCCAGCCTCCAACGCGCGCTACTCCACCAGCTACTGTACAACCAGCCCTCTCCACGAGATCGTGTTCAACCACCCCTCCACGCGCTACTGTTCATCCAGTCCTCCACCGGCTACTGTTCAACCAGCCCTCCACGGGGTCGTTCTGTTCATCCAGCCCTCCATGGGGTCATGTTCATCCAGCACCAACCGGCTCGATCAGGGTCCTGTTCATCCAGAGGCAACACCACGGGGTCCTGTTCATCCACCCCACCAGGAACTATTCATCCAACCCCCCCCCACCCCCAACAATGCTCACTGTTCACCAAGGAAAGGAGGCAGCAGGGTTCGATGAGCTTCAGTTAGCAGCAGTAGCGAAGGAATCACTCAGGTTCAGTAACATAGCTAGTGCAATTGCTCAGGTTCAGTTAGAGCCCAACGCCTCGCTCGGGTTCAGTTAGAGCCCAATGCCTCGCACACGCGCGAGTACGTGTATGAGAGAAACGCGCATCGCTCGGCCCCTGACCATCCACCGTAACTGGGAACTCCCCGAAATTTTCCTCACCCTCGCTTCTACCACGGTTTTTCCATCATGGACGGCCCAAAGAATGTCATGCACCTGCGTCTCCGGCCCGCCCAGGACGAAAAGCCCATTTTCTGTCATGATTTTTTGTCATAGAAGTAGGAGCCCACCACATCTATGATGATACCGGGTTTTGTCACAATTATTGTCATAGAAGTTTCATAAGTATGATAGAAAAAGAAATCGTTCGGCCCAAAATGTCACGGATGTGTCTTTTTTTGGTAGTGTTGGTGCCCGTGGGTGACTACTAGTGTTGATTACATCTTGTAGTTGATTACTATATGGTTTATTTGGTGGAATATTATATGTTCAGATCCATTATGCTATTCAATACCCCTCTGATCTTGAGCATGTTTATCATTTGTGAGTAGTTACTTTCGTACTTCAGGTCACAGGAGAAATCATGTTGCAAGTAATCATGTGAACTTGATATGTGTTCGATATTTTGATGGTATGTATGTTGCCATTCTCTTAGTGGTGTCATGTGAACGTCGACTACATGACACTTCACCATATTTGGGCCTAAGGGAATGCATTGTGGAGTAGTTATTAGATGGTGGGTTGCGAGAGTGACAGAAGCTTAAACCCCAGTTTATGCGCTATTCCATAAGGGACCGATTGGATCCAAAAATTTAATGCTATGGTTAGAATTTATTCTTAATACTTTTCTCGTAGTTGCCGATGCTTGCGAGAGGGTCAATCATAAGTAGGAGGTTTGTTCAAGTAGGAACAGAACATAAGCACCCATCCACCCACATATCAAATTATCAAAGTACCAAACACGAATTAAGCCAACATGATGAAAGTGACTAGATGAAATTCCCGTGTACCCTCAAGAACACTTTGCTTATCATAAGAAACCGTTTTGGCCTGTCCTTTGCCTCAAAAGGATTGGTCTACCTTACTGCACTTTTGTTACTACTATTTTTACTTGCTCGTTACAAATTATCTTGATACCAAACTACTCTGCTACTTACAATTTTAGCACTTGCAGACATTACCTTGCTGTAAACCACTTGTCATTTCCTTATGCTCCTCGTTGGGTTCGACACTCTTAATTAACGAAAAGAGCTACAATTGACCCCATATACTTGTGGGTCATCAAGGCAATTTTCTGGCACTGTTGCCGGGGAGTGAAGCACTCTTGGTAAGTGGAAATTGGTACGGAAACATTATTACTACGTGCTGAAATTTATTGTCACTTGCTACTATGGAAAACAATCCTTTGAGGGGTTTGTTCGGGGTATCTTCACCTCGATCGGAACCACAATTAGCTACCCCTCAACCTACTGCACCTACTAAAATGTTGAATATGAAATTCCTTTTGGTATGTTAGAACACCTGCTAGCTAATCCTTATGCAGGAGATGGAACCAAACATACTGATATGCACTTGATATATGTGGATGAAATTTGTGGATTATTTAAGTGTCACGCCCAATATGCGACCCTATCCAAAAGGAACTCGAAGGTCCCACCAAGGATAGACCCGCATATTGAAACGCTTTTGCAAGGTGGATATCATTACATCAACATTACATAATAGATGGGGATACATACAAAAGGCATACAATGCCACATGAATACAACATCACAATACATGAGGGCAACATCCGACTACGGATGAATCACAAACAGAAACTCAAACGACATCCACCCAGCTAGCCCAGGCTGCTGACCTGGAACCTATCCCCTGATCAAAGAAGCAGAAGAAGAACTCAACGCAAGAAAGCATCGCTCTCGCGTCATGATCATCGCAAAACATGTACCTGCAACTGTTGTTGTAGTAATCTGTGAGCCACGAGGACTCAGCAATCCCATTACCATGGGTATCAAGACTAGCAAAGCTTAAAGGGAAAGGAAGGGGTAAAGTGGTGAGGCTGCAGCAGCGACTAAGCATGATATGGTGGCTAACATACACAAATAAGAGTGAGAAGAGAGCAAAAGAAACGGTCGTCAACTAGCAATGATCAAGAAGTGATCTTGAACTCCTACTTACGTCAAACATAACCCAGAAACCATGTTCACTTCCCGGACTCCGCCGAGAAGAGACCATCATAGCTACACACGCGGTTGATGCGTTTTAATTCGGATCTGGTGTCAAGTTATCTACAACTGGACATTAACAAATTCCCATCTGCCTATAACCGCAGGCACGGCTTTCGAAAGATTATACCCTGCAGGGGTGTCCCAACTTAGCCCATGACAAGCTCTCGCGATCAACGAAGGAATATACCTTCTCCCAGGAAGACCCGATCAGACTCGGAATCCCGGTTTACAAGACATTTCGACAATGGTAAAACAAGACCAGCAAAGCCGCCCGAATGCTGCACATATCTCGTTCTCAGGGCACACCAGATTGTCCAAACTTCCGGTAGGCCAGCCCAGAGTTGCCCCTGGTGGCCACCAGCGGCTGACAGGTTGGACCAACACTCACGACGAGCACTGGCCCGGGGGGGATAAAATAAAGATGACCCTCGAGAGCGCGACTCCCAAGGGAAAAGGGCTAGGTGAGGCAAATGTAAAACCAAGGTTGGGCCTTGCTGGAGGAGTTTTATTCAAAGCGAACTGTCAAGGGGGTCCCATAAATCACCCGACCGCGTAAGAAAAGCAAAATCCGGGAACATAACACCGGTATGACGGAAACTAGGGCGGCAAGAGTGGAACAAAGCACTAGGCAAAAGGTCGAATCTTCCACCCTTTACCAAATATATAGATGCATTAATAATATAAGAGATATTGTGATATCCCAACCAAAATCCTGTCCACCATGGAGAAATCTTCAACTTCACCTGCAACTAGCAACGCTATAAGAGGGGCTAAGCAAAAGCGGTAACGTAGCCAAACAACGGTTTGCATAGGAAAGGTGTCAAAGGTTAGAGGTTCATGGCAATTTGGGATGGCTTGATGAGCAAAAGATAGGTAACGCAGCATAGCGATAGAACGAAGCAACTAGCATAGCAATGATAGTAGTGAGATCCAGGGTAGCGGTCATCTTGCCTGAAATCCCGCAAGGAAGAAGAACGAGTCCATGAAGAAGACGAACAGATGAAGCCGAACCAACCGTAGACGAACGAATCCTCACGATCGCAACGAAACGGGAACTATCGAGAAGAAGCACACAACATGGTAAACACACCACACATGAACAAGGCATGATGCACAACAAGCATGATGCATGACAAAACTACATGAAGCTACTCATGGCAAGAGATGATGCAAACAAGAGCAACACACTAAGGCAAGTTTAAATGAGGCCGGGAACAACATATAACAATTCCGGTAAGTCCTCATATGCATATTTCGAAATTGTTCCAGATCTGAATAAACCTTATGTTTAAGTTGTTAAACAGCAAGTTAAGATGCACAAAGATGATCTACACGAGATTCTAGTCAAGTTACATATAAAGTTCATTTAGTTCGGAGCTACGGTCTAGAAGATATGAGGAAAACAAGTTAAACATGGCATTGATGCAAAATGCATTCAAACATCAAACAAACACCTCAAAACATGGATGCAACATGATAATATGAAAATACATGCAAAATAAGGCAAGTTTCATATAGAGCACACTCAAAACGGAGCAATGGTTCAACACATGCACTCTTATAAAGTTATAAGGACAAGCTGTCCAAAACAGCAACTAGGCATATTGCAAGCATCAAAACAACATGCTACAGGACCTCAACATAAAAACAAAAGGCATGGGAATGATGTACAGGTAAAGCATAACAAAACATGAATACTGAGCTATCTCCATAAATCAATAGAACATGCTCAAACACACATGGTAAGATTGCAAGTAATAACAATTCAGACTTTGCAGAAAATAACATCAGGTTGCAATGTTTAGAGCTATCAAACAACATGTTACAAGAACTTATCATGGCAAACAAAGGCATGGCATGAATCTACTAATTGCATAGATCAAAAGTCCCTTACTGACCATGAGCTAAAAAGGTTCAGAAAATATGATGGCACCCATGTAAACATAGCAAGTTTCGTTAACAGATTCAGCAAACAGAGCATGGCATTGACAGAATTACGAAGGCATCTTCGTGAGCTTGATGCACTCACTACAGAGCATTTCATGATAAACTAAGCATACATCCATCAAGAAGACATGGCATAGAAGCTATACATGGCAAGAACATCATCATAGCATACACGGATCAACTACAACATCCTTGGCAAAATTGAATAACATGTAAACAATCTGCCAGGAAACATTTTGAAGAAAAAGTAGAGCACAAAAATGACATGCTAGACTACTCCATAATTGCAACCAAGTGCATGAGTGGATAGATCATAACCATATGTTCAAAACACCCTTACTGAAGTATCTCAAAATATGCATGGATCTCTCTGTAGCATCAAGTTTACATGGCATCAAAATAACAGCAGAACAGGGACTAAAGTCAGCAACATCACGATGCCTAGTTTGCATGCTTGTGCTAGTCACCACATTGATCACAAAAATACATGGTAAGCACCTCTGTAAAGAAGACATAGCATAGATCAAAACACATGTAGACATCAACCTCATAGGATGCACACATCAATCATGGCAAAAATGATAAAAGAGCTCGTTCTGATAACAGACAGCAGATAACATCATGAATCACTCTAACAACGATGATTCAGGCATCAAGATGACCTCAAATGAATATGATGCAATGGAAAGTAATGATGTACTCGTCGAGGCGAACATTTTGACATATTACACGCACAAAACGGAGCTACGGGTGCAGAGATATGATGCGTTGAACAGGGCATGATTATTACTCAGATCTAGGACTTAGTGAAAATATACCCTCCGAAAAGTCAACTCGGGACGGAGATATCCGGGACGCGGGGATCCCGTTTGGTTCAACTCCTGGTGGATCTCGTCATCTTCTCCGGATCCGACCGGAGATGAACTCCGGCGAGCTCCGACGGTGCTCCGGCGATGTCAGGGAGGCGCGGGGGCGCGGGATCCGCGGAGGAGGCGAGGGGACGGCGCGGGGACGCGAATCCGCGGCGGCAGAGGCCGGATCCGGGCAGAAAAGGTGACGACGACGAGCGGCGGCTCAGCTCCGGCAGCGCTCGGGGCGGCCGGAGGGAGGCGACGGGGCAGCTCGGGCGCAGCGCGCCGGCGGCGAAAGGCGGCGGGGCCGGGCGCGGGGCCCAATGCGTCAGCGGCGGGAGAGTCGGGCGGCGTGGCGAGGAGAAGGCCAAGAGGCGGCAGCGCCGGCTGGCGGCGGGCGGCGGAGGGCGCGGGCGCGCTCGGCCGCGGCAGCGCGGGCGCGCGGGCCAGCCGCGGGCCGGGCGGGCCGGACAGCGGAGGCGGCGGGACTGCCACGTGGCGCGCTGCCAGTGGCTGCGGGGCGGCGGCGATTTTCGTCCGGAGGCGGCGGACATGGCCGAGCGCGGAGGGAGGAAACGGCCGGCGGCGCGAGGGGAAATTCTAGGGTTTGGACTGCGGGATTTCGGGGGGAATCACATATATATAGGTAGAGGGAGCTAGGAGAGTCCAAATGAGGAGCGGTTTTCGGCCATGCGATCGTGATCGAACGACCGAGAGCATGGAGGGGAGTTAGCTGGGTTTTGGGCCACTTTGGAAGGGGTGTTGGGCTGCAAAGAGAAAGGGGGGTTTCGGGCTACGCGGTTAACCGTTGGAGTATCAAATGACCTCCAAATGGCACGAAACTTGACAGGTGGTCTTCCGATGGTATACCAAGGCCGCTTGGCAAGACTCGGGCCATTCCGAGAAAGTTTAACAGCTACTCACAATGAGAGACAAAAGGGGAACGCCGGAGGGCATAGGAGTGCCGGATTGCAAAACGGACAACGGGGAAAATGCTCAGATGCATGAGACGAACACGCATGCGAAATGAAATGCACATGATGACATGATAAAATGCAACACGCAAGCAAATGGCATGGCAACAACGGCGAATAACTGGCAGACACCTGGCGCATCGGATCCGGGGCGTTACATTAAGCTTGCAGGTTTGCCCGGAGATGAAGCTAAGAAGAAGTTTTTCCCTTTATCTTCGAAGGGAAAAGCATTGACATGGTATAGGCTATGCGATGATATTGGATCTTGGAACTAGAACCGTTTGAAATTGAAATTTCATCATAAACTTTATCCTATGCATCTAGTTCATCGTGATTGTAATTATATATATAATTTTTGGCCTCGTGAAGGAGAAAGTATTACTCTAGCTTGGGGAAGGCTTAAGTCAATGTTATATTCATGCCCCAATCATGAGCTTTCGAGAGAAATTATTATTCAGAACTTTTATGCTCGGCTTTCTCGTAATGATCAATCCATGCTCGATACTTCTTGTACTGGTTCTTTTATGAAGAAGACTATTGAATTCCGGTGGGACCTTTTAGAAAGAATTAAATGCAACTCTGAATATTGGGAACTCGACGAAGGTAAAGAGTCAAGTATTGAACCTAAGTTTGATTGTGTCAAATTTTTTATGAATACTGATGCTTTTCGAAAGTTTAGCACTAAATATGGACTTGACTCTGAGATAGTAGCTTCCTTTTGTGAATCTTTTGTTACTCATGTTGATATCCCTAAGGAGAAGTGGTTTAAATATCACCCACCAATTAAAGAAGAAGTTAAAGAACGTTAAAAGCTAAAGAAGAAACTATCATTTACAATGTTGATCCAGTTGTTCCCACTGCTTATATTGAAAAACCACCTTTTCCTGTTAGGATGAAGGAACATGCTAAAGCTTCAACTGTGGTTAACAAAAGTTATGTTAGAACATCTAAACCTTCTGAACAAATCAAAGTTGAACCTAGTGTTGCTATGGTTAAAGATCTCTTAGTGGATAATATTGATGGGCATGTTATTTACTTCTATGGTGAAGCTTCTAGAATTGCCAAACCTGAAGGAAAAGATAAACATAGACCAGTTGTTGGCATGGCTGTTGTCTCAGTTAAGATAGAAGATCATTGTTATCATGGGTTATGTGACCTAGGTGCTAGTGTAAGTGATATTACTTTCTCATTATATGAAGAAATTAAAGATGAAATAGCACCTGCTGAGATAGAAGATATAGATGTTACTATTAAACTTGCTAATAGAGATACTATCTCACCAATTGGGATTCTTAGAGATGTTGGAGTCTTGTGTGGGAAAATAAAATACCCTTCTGATTTTCTTGTTCTTAGCACCCCACAAGATGAATTTTGTCCCATTATATTTGGCAGGCCTTTCTTGAACACCGTCAATGCTAAAATAGATTGTCAGAAACAAACGGTCGGTGTTAGCTTTGGTGATGAATCTCATGAGTTTAATTTTTCCAAGTTTAGTAAACAGCCTCATAAGAAAGATTTGCCTAGTAAGGATGAAATTATTGGTCTTGCTTCTATTGTTGTGCCACCTACTGATCCTTTGGAACAATATTTGCTAGACCATGAAAATGATTTGCATATGCGTGAAAGAAATGAAATAGATAGAATCTTTTTCAAACAACAAGCTCTGCTTAAACACAACTTGCGTATTCAAACTCTAGGAGGTCCTCCTCCACCTAAAGATGATCCTGTGTTTGAACTAAAACAATTGCCAAACACTCTGAAATATGCTTATCTTGATGAAAAGAAGATATATCATGTTATTATTAGTGCTAACCTTTCAGAACATGAAGAAGAAAGATTATTGAAAGTTCTAAGGAAGCACAGGGCTGCTATTGGATATACTCTTCATGATCTTAACGGCATTAGTCCCACTCTATGTTAGCACAAGATTAATATGGAACCTGATGCTAAACCCGTTGTTGATCACCAACGTCGGTTAAATCCGAAAATGAAAGAAGTGGTAAGAACAGAAATATTGAAACTTCTAGAAGCAGGTATAATCTATCATGTAGCTAATAGTAGATGGGTAAGTCCTATTCATTGTGTCCCTAAGAAGGGAGGTATTAGTGTTGTTCATAATGATAAGAATGAGCTTATTGCACAAAGAATTGTCACGGGCTATAGAATGGTAATTGATTATAGAAAATTAAATAAAGCTACTAGAAATATCATTACCCTCTGCCTTTTATCGATCAAATGTTAGAAAGATTATCTAAGCACACACATTTTTGCTTCCTTGATGGATACTCTGGCTTTTCACAAATACCTGTTTTACAATCTGATCAAGAAAATACCACTTTTACTTGTCCTTTTGGAACATTTGCTTATAGAGGTATGCCTTTCGGTTTATGTAATGGACCTTCTACCTTTCAAAGATGTATGACTGCTATATTCTCTGATTTTTGTGAAAAGATTGTTGAGGTTTTCATGGATGACTTTTCTGTTTATGGGAAGTCTTTTGATGATTGTTTAAGCAATCTTGATCGAGTTTTGCAGAGATGTGAACAAACAAACCTTGTATTGAATTGGGAGAAGTGCCACTTTATGGTTTGAAGGTATTGTCTTGGGCCATAAAATTTCTGAAAGAGGCATTGAGGTGGACAAAGCCAAGGTTGATGCAATTGAGAAAATGCCATGTCCTAAAGATATCAAAGGTATTCGTAGTTTCCTTGGTCATGCTGGTTTCTATAGGAGGTTTATCAAGACTTTTCTAAAATTTATAGGCCTCTAACTAATCTTTTGCAAAAGGATATTCCCTTTGTGTTTGATGATGATTGTATGGAAGCCTTTGAAACACTAAAGAATGCCTTAATCACTGCACCTGTTGTTCAACCACCTGATTGGAACTTGCCTTTTGACATTATGTGTGATGCTAGTGATTATGCTGTTGGTGTTGTTCTAGGATAAAGAGTTGATAAGAAACAAAATGTTATTCATTATGCTAGTAAAACTCTAGACAGTGCTCAAAGAAACTATGCTACTACTGAAAAAGAATTCTTAGCAGTGGTGTTTGCTTGTGATAAATTCAGATCTTACATTGTTGATTCTAAATTAATTGTCCACACCGATCATGCTGCTATAAAATATCTTATGGAAAAGAAAGATGCTAAACCTAGACTCATTAGGTGGGTTCTTTTGCTACAAGAATTTGATTTGCATATCACTGATAGGAAAGGAGCAGAGAACCCCGTGGCTGACAACTTGTCTAGACTTGAAAATATTCTTGATGACCCACAACCAATTAATGATAGCTTCCTTGATGAACAACTAGCCACAATAAATGTTTCTCATAGTACACCTTGGTATGCTGACTATGCTAATTGTATTGTTGCTAAATACATACCACCTAGCTTCACATACCAACAAAAGAAAAAATTCTTCTATGATTTAAGATATTACTTTTGGGATGACCCACATCTTTATAAAGAAGGAGTAGATGGTAGATGGTATTATTAGACGTTGTGTACCTGAGCATGAACAGGAACAAATCCTACGGAAATGTCACTCCAAAGCTTATGGAGGACATGATGCGGGAGACAGAAACGCTCATAAGGTATTGCAATCTAGTTTTTATTGGCCTACTCTCTTCAAAGATGCCCGTAAGTTTGTCTCATCTTGTGATATATGCCAAAGAATAGGTAACATTGGTAAGTGTCAATAAATGCCTATGAATTATTCACTTGCTGTTGAACCATTTGATGTTTGGGGATTTGACTTTATGAGACATTTTCCTTCCTCTAATGGGTATACACATATTTTGGTTGTTGTTGATTATGTTAATAAGTGGGTAGAAGCTATTCCAACCAATAGTGCTGATCACAACACCTCTATTAAAATGCTTAAGGAAGTTATTTTCCTGAGGTTTGGAGTCCCTAGATATTTAATGACTGATGGTGGTTCACACCATATTCATGGTGCTTTGCGTAAGATGCTTGCTAAGTATGATGTTAACCATAGAATTGCGTCACCTTATCATCCTCAGTCTAGTGGTCAAGTTGAACTTAGCAATAGAGAAATAAAACTAATCTTACAAAATCCTTTTAATAGGTCTCGAAAGAATTGGTCCAAGAAATTATATGATGCACTTTGGGCTTATAGAACGGCTTACAAAAATCCTATGGGTATGTCTCCATATAAAATGGTTTATGGAAAAGCGTGTCATTTACCTCTTGAGTTAGAACACAAAGCATTTTTGGCAATAAAAGAACTTAATTATGATTTCAAACTTGCTGGAGAAAAGAGGTTATTTGATATTAGCTCATTAGATGAATGGAGAACCCAGGCTTATGAAAATGCTAAGTTATTCAAAGAAAAAGTTAAAAGATGGCATGACAAAAGAATCCAAAAGCGTGACTTCAAAGTAGGTGAATATGTTCTTTTTTACAACTCTCGTTTCAGATTCTTTGCAGGAAAACTCCTCTCCAAATGGGAAGGACCCTATGTCATCGAGGAGGTCTACCGATCCGGAGCTATCAAAATAAATAATGCCGAAGGGACTAACCCGAAGGTTGTCAATGGGCAACGAATAAAACACTATAACTCAGGTACGGCATTAATGTTGAAAGCAAGGTTATCCAAACTTTTACACCGGAAGAACACATAAAAGAGTCCTTCCGGAACACTCCAGAATCATAAAAATAAGGAGGTACGTGATACGGTAAGTAAATGGACTCTGAAAAATCCGCAAAAATATTTTTTGTCAGTTTTGGAATATTTAGAAAATTAGGAAAATAAGAAACTTCCAGGAAAGTGACCCTGGTGGGCACGATACACCAGGGCGCGCAGGCTTGCCTGGCGCGCCCAGGTGGGTTGTGCCCACCTCGGGTACTTTCAAATCTCTGTTTTTCTTCCGTTTTGCTTGTTCCCCAAGATTAAAAAATCTATATATACCTCCCGAACCTGTTAACCTCTGTATCGCGGAGAAATCTCTTGTTTTCTTTTCTTGCCGTTTTCCAATCAGTTCTGGAATAATGTCGTCCCAAGACTCAGAGGGTGAGAGCTATGTTGCGGACTATATTGCAAACCCCAAGGTGTACGGGCATATGGAGCACTATGGCTGGACCTCGGAGGAAGAGGAAGACTTTGATCCTAAGAGGAAGGAGGAGACAAGCTCGAAGGAGGATGAAGTTCCATTGCCCCAACCTGGGGACATGCACGTTGAATTTAAGAAGTCAAGTCTCCCCAATAAAGCAAAGATGCCTAAGATCCAGTTTATCCCTTTTCATCTTTTGTAGGAAAATAAGCATGATTTATGCAAAAAGGTGTTGGAGCTTGAGTGGGAGATCCGAGAACTAAAAGATGAGAACTCTGTCCTCAAGCGTAAGCTGAGGAAGAAAGACAAGAAACCATCTTCTTCATAAACACAATAATAATACTGAGTATTGGGTATGGGCACTCCCCTTGGCTTTCGCCAAGCTTGGGGGAGGTGCCCCGGTATCGTATCAATCCCCACTATCTTTTGCCTTTACTTTCTTGGTTCGATCAATGGTTATCTTTTGCTATTGGATGAATAAAAGTTTAGTTCGATCTTTTTTTTGTGAGTTTGCTTAGTGATCAATCCTTGTAATCGTGTGCGAGATATAATAAAGTTTAGTTTGAGTTTTGCCTTCTTTACTTTCTTGCTACAATAAAAAGAAAGATCAAATGCTAATCTTATGGTAGGTGATGACATTACATAAGGAAAAGTATAAGTAGAAAATTTTATTGTAGATTGACAAACATAACATTGGTCAATGATGCAACACATGAAAGAATTAATAAGGGAAGAGAAGATTCGCATATAAATACACTATCATGGAAATCTTTTGTGATTATGAGCACCCATCAATATATTATATGCCAAAATTGTTGATGTTGGACAAGGAAGACAACCTAATGATTTATGTTTGTTCATATTCACATAGAAGTCATATTGTCATAGATCCTTCAACATGTGGTGCTTGCCCCTATCTTCTCTAACCAAAATTCCGCACTAAGTAGAGATACTACCTGTGCATCCAAAACCCTTAAACCCTACCTTGTTGAGAGTCCACCATACCTACCTATGGATTGAGTAAGATCCCTCAAGTAAGTTATCATTGGTGCAAAAAGGGCAATAAAAATTGCTTATAAAAATGTGAGATCATTTAGTGTAAGGGAAAATTGAGCGTTGTACGAACTTGTGATGGTGAAGAATAAAAGCGATAGACTGCATAATAAAGGTTGTCATCACAAGGGGCAATATAATGTGACATTCTCTTGCACTAAGGGGTTGAGCATACAAACAAAAAGCGCATGGCAACTGCTACCTCTTGAGCTTGCGTTGGTTTTCCCTTGAAGAGGAAACGGTGATGCAGCAAAGTAGCATAAGTATTTCCCTCAGTTTGAGAACCAAGGTATCAATCCAGTAGGAGACAATGCACAAGTCACCGAATACCTACACAAACAATCTAGAACTTGCAACCAACGTGATAAAGGGCTTGTCAATAACTTCACGATCACACGCAAAAATGAAATCTAATAGAGATAGTAAGTAATAATTTTGGTATTTTTGATATATAGATTGGAAAGTAAAGATTGCAAAATAGTAAAACGAGATTCAATAATATGGAAAAGAGATGCAATATAATGGAAAAGAGACCCGGGGGCCATAGGTTTCGCTAGTGGCTTATCTCGAGATAGGATGTATTACGGTGGGTGAACAAATTACTGTCGAGCAATTGATAGAAAAGCGCATAATTATGATGACATCTAACACAATGATCATGAACATAGGCATCATGTCCGTGTCAAGTAGACCAACTCCTGCCTGCATCTACTACTATTACTCCACACATCGACCGCTATCCAGCATGCATCTAGAGTATTAAGTTCATAAGAGCGAAGTAACGCATTAAGCAAGATGACATGATGTAGAGGGATAAAATCAAGCAATATGATATAACCCCCATCTTTTTATCCTCGATGGCAACAATATAATACATGTGTTGCTGCCCCTACTGTCACTGGGAAAGGACACCGCAAGATTGAACACAAAACTAAGCACTTCTCCTATTGCAAGAAAGATCAATCTAGTAGGCTGGACTAAATCAATAATTCGAAGAGACTTGCAAAGATATCAAATCATGCATATAAGAATTCAGAGAAGAACCAAATAATATTCATAGATAATCTTGTTCATAAATCCACAATTCATCGGAATCGGCAAACACACCGCAAAAGAGTATTACATCGAATAAATATCCAAGAACATCGAGGAGAACTTTGTATTGAGAATCAAAGAGAGAGAAGAATCCATCTAGCTAATAACTATGGACCCGAAGGTCTTTCGTAAACTACTCACACTTCATCGGAGAGGCAATGGTGTTGATGTATAAGCCCTCCATGATCGATTCCCCCTCCGGCAGATCGCCGGAAAAGGCCCCAAGATGGGATCTCACGGGTACAGAAGGTTTCGGCGGTGGATAAGTGATTTCGTGGCTCCCCCTGATGTTTCTAGGGTATAAGAGTATATATAAGCGAAATAACTAGGTCGGTGGAGCTACGAGCGGCCCACGAGGGTGGGGCACGCCGACCCCTCTGGGCGTGCCCTCCTGTCTCATGGCCTCCTCGTCACGTCTCCGACTTCAACTCCAAGTCTTCTGGTTTGCTTTCGGTCCAAGAAAGATCATCGTGAAGGTTTCATTCTGTTTGGACTCCGTTTGGTATTCCTTTTCTTGAAAACTGTAAAATAGGCAAAAAAACAGAAACTGGCACTGGGCCCTCGGTTAATAGGTTAGTCCCAAAAATAATATAAAAGAGCGTATTAAAGCCCATTAAACATTGAAAACAGATAATATAATAGCATGGAAGAATAAAAAAATTATAGATACGTTGGAGACGTATCAAGCATCCTCAAGCTTAATTCCTGCTCGTCCTCGAGTGGGTAAATGATAAAAACAGAATTTTTAATGTGGAATGCTACATAACATATTTATCAATGTAATTTTCTTTATTGTGGCATGAATGTTCAGATCCGAAAGATTCATGACAAAAGTTTAATATTGTCATAAAAATAATAATACTTCAAGCATACTAACAAAGCAATCATGTCTTCTCAAAATAACATGTCCAAATAAAGTTATCCCTACAAAATCATATAGTATGGCTATGCTCTATCTTCATCACATAAAATAGTTAAATCATGCACAACCCCGGTTTCAGCCAAGCAATTGTTTCATACTTTAGTATTTTCAAACTTTTTAATCTTCACGCAATACATGAGCGTGAGCCACGGAGATAGCACTATAGGTGGAATTGAATGGTGGTTGTGGAGAAGACAAAAAGGAGAAGATAGTCTCACATCAACTAGGCGTACCAACGGGCTATGGAGATGCCCATCAATAGATATCAATGTGAGTGAGTAGGGATTGCCATGCAACGGATGCACAGAGCTATAAATGTATGAAAGCTCAAAAAGAAACTAAGTGGGTGTGCATCCAACTTGCTTGCTCACGAAGACCTAGGGCATTTTGAGGAAGCCCATCATTGAAATATACAAGCCAAGTTCTATAATGAAAATTCCCACTAGTATAATGAAAATTCCCACTAGTATATGGAAGAGACTCTCTATCATGAAGATCATGGTGCTACTTTGAAGCACAAGTGTGGAAAAAGGATAGTAGCATTTCCCCTTCTCTCTTTTTCTCTCATTTTTTTATTTGGGCCTTTTCTCTTCTTTTTTTATGGCCTCTTTTTTTTCCGGAGTCTCATCCCGACTTGTGGGGGAATCATAGTCTCCATCATCTTTTCCTCACTAGGACAATGCTCTAGTAATGAAGATCATCACACTTTTATTTACTTACAACTCAAGAAATACAACTCAATACTTCGAACAAAATAAGACTCTATGTGAATGACTCCGGCAATGTACCGGGATGTGAAATGATTCAAGGGCGACATGTATGAAAAATTATGAACGGTGGCTTTTCCACAAATACGTTGTCAACTACATGATCATGCAAAGCAATATGACAATGATGGAGCGTGTCATAATAAACGGAACGGTGGAAAGTTACATGGCAATATATCTCGCAATGGCTATGAAAATGCCATAATAGGTAGGTATGGTGGCTGTTTTGAGGAAGGTATATGTTGGGTGTATGGTACCGGTGAAGGTTGCGCGGTACTAGAGAGGCTAGCAATGGTGGAAGGGTGAGAGTGCGTATAATACATGGACTCAACATTAGTCATAAAGAACTCACATACATATTGCAAAAATCTATTAGTTATCGAAATGAAGTACTACGCGCATGCTCTTAGGGGGGTAGATTGGTAGGAAAAGACCATCGCTCGTCCCCAACCGCCACTCCTATAAGGAAGACAAACAATAAATAAATCATGCACCAACTTCATCACATAATGGTTCACCATACGTGCATGCTACGGGAATCACAAACTTTAACACAAGTATGTCTCAAATTCACAACTAATCTACTAGCATGACTCTAATATCACCATCTTCATATCTCAAAACAATCACAAAGAATCAAACTTCTCATAGTATTCAATGCACTTTATATGAAAGTTTTTATTATACCCATCTTGGATGCCCATCATATTAGGACTAATTTTATAACCTATGCAAATTACCATGTTGTTCTAAAATAGTCTCAAAATAATATAAGTGAATCATGAGAGATCAACAATTTCTATAAAATAAAAACCACAGCCGTGCTCTAAAAAGATATAAGTGAAGCACTAGAGCAATATTGTCTAGCTCAAAAGATATAAGTGAAGCACATAGAGTATTCTAATAAATTCCGATTCATGCGTGTCTCTCCCAAAAGGTGTGTACAGCAAGGATGATTGTGCTAAACTAAAAATCAAAGACTCAAATCATACAAGACGCTCCAAGCAAAACACATATCATGTGGTGAATAAAAATATAGCCTCAAGTAAAGTTACCGATAGACGAAGACGAAAGAGGGGATGCCTTCCGGGGCATCCCCAAGCTTAGGCTTTTGGTTGTACTTGAATTTTACCTTTGGGTTCCTTGGGAATCCCCAAGCTTATGCTCTTGCCACTCCTTATTCCAAAATCCATCAAATCTTTACCCAAAACATGAAAACTTCACAACACAAAACTTCAACAGAAAATCTCATGAGCTCCGTTAGTATAAGAAAATAAACCACCACTTTAAGGTACTGTAATGAACTCATTCTTTATTTATATTGGTGTGAAACCTACTGTATTCCAACTTCTCTATGGTTCATACCCCCCGATACTACTCATAGATTCATCAAAATAAGCAAGCAACACACGAAAATCAGAATCTATCAAAAACAGAACAGTCCATAGTTATCTATAACTTTCGAATACTTATGTAACTCCAAAAATTCTGAAATAAATTGGTGGACGTGAGTAATTTGTCTATTAATCTTATTCAAAACCAATCAACCTAAAATCACTCTTTTGTAAAAAAATGACAACTATTCTCGTGAGCGCAAAAGTTTCTGTTTTTTACAGCAAGATCGCAAAGACTTCACCCATGTCTTCCCAAAGGTTCTACTTGGCACAAACACTAACTAAACATAAAAACACATCTAAACATAGGCTAGATAAATTATATATTACTAAACAGGAGAAAAAAGCAAAGAACAAAAATAAAATTGGGTTGCCTCGCAACAAGCGCTATCGTTTAACGCCCCTAGCTAGGCATTGAGATTTCGGTGATGCTCACATGAAAGACAAGAATTGAAGCGCAAAGAGAGCATCATGAAACACGTGACAAACACATCTAAGTCTAACATACTTCCTATGCATAGGCATCTTATAGGCAAACAAATTATCATAGCAAGCAAAAACTAGCATATGCAAGGAAGCGGAAAGAAACAATAGCAATCTCAACATAACGAGAGGTAATTTAGTAACATGAAAATTTCTAGAACCATATTTTACTCTCTCATAATAATTACATGTGGGATCATAAGAAAATTCAACAAAATAGCTATCACAGAAAATATTTTCAACACGATCCACATGCATGCGAAGTTGACACTCTTCCAAAATAGTGGGATTAACATTAACTAAAGTCATTTCCTCTCCAAACCCACTTTTATCAAAACGTTCATAAGATTGAACATTCTCCAAATATGTGGGATCTAAAGTTGACACTCTTCCAAACCCACTTTCAACAATATTGCAAACACTATTATCAATCTGATATTCATCATGGGGCTTAAATAAATTTTCAAGATCATAAGAAGAATCACCCCAATCATGATCATTGCAACAAATAGTAGTCATAGAAAAACTAGCATCCCGAAGCTTGAGGTTTTGCGTATCATTAACACAATTGATATTAAGAGAATTTATAATAAGATTATTGCAATCATGCTTTTCATCGAAGGAACTATCAGGTATGGGTGCAATAGCAACGATCTCATGTTTAACATAAGGAACTATAGCAAATTCATCTTCATAAATATTGGCATCATGGCCACAAGACTAGCAAGAATCACGTTCATCAAGGGATATTTCAATCAAATCATCGGAATCATCATTATCTATAGATTCATGCATATCATTATTTTCTTCCAAAGCAACGGTCATTCTCTCAATAAATTCTTTGACGTAGACATTATGAGCATAGTTTTCATAGCAATATTTAAGTATGTCAAAATTTTCAGATTCATAGAGAGTAATATCATACTTTTCAATCAAAGAAGCAACTTCATAAGCACCCTTAAAAGTAACAAATTCTTCAGTTTGTTCGATATCATAGTAACTATAAACACCCTTTGCATAAGAAGATAAGATTTCATTATCATTAAACTCACATAGGTAGGTAAGGTGTTTTTAGGGTTCTTAGATCAACAAGTAAAATCATAAATTTCACAAAGATTCCAAGCATAACACAACAATTTGTTTATTTGATCCCATAAGAGTCTCCCTTTTTTAGATAAACAGTGATGCACAAAATGAGCATGCTCATCTAAAGATTTCCCATCAACTGGGCTAGTTCGGGTTTCAGCACGAGCGCATAAGGATCGAAGATGATCCAAGTAGAACACTTTAAGTGGATCCATATCAATTGATTTTTAGCTAGGAAAGATGCAATCAAATAGAAGGCACATGGGAACACAAACAAAAAGACATACGGGAAGAAGGCGAAGAAAAGGCAAAGGTTTTCGAAAATCGTTTTAGAAGTGGGGGAGAGGAAAACGAGAGGCGAATGGAAAATAATGTAATGCAAGGGAGAAGAGTTTATGATGGGTACTAGGTATGGCTTGACTTGACGTAGATCTCCCCCGCAATGGCGCTAGAAATTGGGAAGTTGGGAGGAGATCAAATCTTGTCTTGACTTGGCGTAAATCTCCCCGATAATAGCGCCAGAAATCCTTATTGCTACCTCTTGAGCTTGCGTTGGTTTTCCCTTGAAGAGGAAAGGGTGATGCAGCAAAGTAGTGTAAGTATTTCCCTCAGTTTTGAGAACCAAGGTATCAATCCAGTAGGAGACAACGCACAAGTCACCGAATACCTGCACAAACAATCTAGAACTTGCAACCAACGCGATAAAGGGCTTGTCAATACCTTCACGGTCACCCGCAAAAATGAAATCTAATAGAGATAGTAAGTAATAATTTTGGTATTTTTTATATATATATTGGAAAGTAAAGATTGCAAAATAGTAAAACGAGATTCATTAATATGGAAAAGAGATGCAATATAATGGAAAAGAGACCCGGGGGCCATAGGTTTCACTAGTGGCTTATCTCGAGATAGCATGAATTACGGTGGATGAACAAATTACTGCCAAGCAATTGATAGAAAAGTGCATAATTATGATGACATCTAATGCAATGATCATGAACATAGGCATCACGTTTGTGTCAAGTACACCGACTCCTGCCTGCATCTACTACTATTACTCCATGCATCGACCGCTATCCAGCATGCATCTAGAGTATTAAGTTCATAAGAACGAAGTAACGCATTAAGCAAGATGACATGATGTAGAGGGATAAACGCAAGCAATATGATATAAACCCCAACTTTTCATCCTCGATGGCAACAATATAATATGTGCCTTGCTGCCCCTACTATCACTAGGAAAGGACACCGCAAGATTGAACACAAAGCTAAGCACTTCTCCTATTGCAAGAAAGATCAATCTAGTAGGCTGAACTAAACCGATAATTCTAAGAGACTTGCAAATATATCAAATCATGCATATAAGAATTCAGAGAAGAACCAAATAATATTCATAGATAATCTTGTTCATAAATCCACAATTCATCGGAACTGGCAAACACACCACAAAAGAGTATTACATTGAATAGATCTCCAAGAACATCGAGGAGAACTTTGTATTGAGAATCAAAGAGAGAGAATAAGCCATCTAGCTAATAACTATGGACTCGAAGGTTTGTGGTAAACTACTCACGCTTCATCGGAGAGGCAATGGTGTTGATGTAGAAGCCCTCCATGACCGATTCCCCCTCCGGCAGATCATCGGAAAAGGCCCCAAAATGGGATCTCATGGGTACAGAAGGTTACGGCAGTGGAAAAGTGGTTTCGTGGCTCCCACTGATGTTTTTAGGGTATAAGAGTATATATAGGCGAAAGAACTAGGTCGGTGGAGCTACAGGGGCCCACGAGGGTGGGGGCGCGCCTACCCCCCTGGACACGCCCTCCTGCCTCATGGCCTCCTCGTTACGTCTCTGACTTCAACTCCAAGTCTTCAGGTTTGCTTTCGGTCCAAGAAAGATCATCGCGAAGTTTCATTCCATTTGGACTCCGTTTGGTATTCCTTTTCTACAAAACTCTAAAATAGGCAAAAAAACAGAAACTAGCATTGGGCCCTCGGTTAATAGGTTAGTCCCAAAAATAATATAAACGAGCATATTAAAGCCCATTAAACATCCAAAACGGATAATATAATAGCATGGAACAATCAAAAATTATAGATACGTTGGAGACGTATCAGCAACCTCTGCTTCCCTGTGCGAAGGGCCTATCTTTAACTTTCATGTATTTACTTTTATGCAAGAGTCAAAGTTTTTCTCTCTATTCCTTTAATGTTTCTCCTTTGGCAAGCATCATGTGATGAGGAAAGATCTAGACACATATGTCCAATTGAATATGGGTGGCATAAGTTATTATTGTTGACATCACCCTTGAGGTGAGTGTGTTGGGAGGCGAAACTATAAGCCCCTATCTTTCTTTGTGTCCGGTTGAAACGTTTTGCTCATGTGTATGCAGTGAGTGTTAGAAATCATAGAAGACTAAATGATGGTTGAGTATGTGGACTTGCCTAAAGGCTCCGATACATGACCCTTCCTGAAAAGATGATGAATTGTAGTTGCAAAGTTGACAGAGAACATAGTTTGTTAGTTTACAATAGAGTTTATGCTTTATACTTTATTGTAATTGTCACTTGTTCATGAGAAGTCTATGATAAAAGTTTTATATTGAAGTTTGTTGTTGTTATAATAAGTCACATGATGTTGCTATGTCCGTATTTTTCTTTTTATCGACACCTCTCCCTCTAAGCATGTGGACATGTTTTTCGATTTCGGTTTTCGCTTGAGGACAACCGATGTCTAAGCTTGGTGGAGTTGATACGTCCATTTTGCATCATGTTTTCCTACTGTTATTTATGTTGTTTTATTGTATGATAATGATTTTTGGAGTAATTCTAATGCCTTTTCTCTCATAATATGCAAGGTATGCATAAAGGGGGAGAATTCTGGCAGCTAGAAATCTGGACCTGGAAAAGCTACGTCAAGCTACCTATTCTGCACAACTCCAAATGAGTTGAAACTCCCCGAGGATTTTTTATGTAATATTTAAGGAATATTGGAGCAAATAAGTACCATAGGAGGGCCACTAGGTGGGCAAAACCCACCTGGGCGCGCCACGAGGCCCAAGCGCGCCCTGGAGGGTGCTGCCCTCCTTGGCCCACCTCTGGTGCCCATCTTCTGGTATGTAAGTCATTTTGACCTAGAAAAATAAGGCAAGGACATTCGGGACGAAGCGCCACCGCCTCGAGGCGGAACTTGGGCAGGAGCACTTTTGCCCTCCAGCGGAGCGATTCCGCCGAGGAACTTTCCTCCCGGAGGGGGAAATCATCGTCATGATCATCACCAACAACTCTCCCATCTTGGGGAGGGTTATCTTCATCAACATATTCACAGCACCAACTCCTCTCAAAAACCCTAGTTCATGTCTTGCGTTCAATCTTTGTATCAAAACTATAGATTGGTGACCGTGGGTGACTAGTAGTGTTGATTATATCCTGTAGTTGATTACTATATGGTTTATTTGATGGGAGATTATATGTTCAGATCCATTATGCTATTCAATATCCCTCTGATCTTGAGCATGTTTATCATTTGTGAGTAGTTACTTTCATTCTTGAGGTCACGGGACAAATCATGTTGCAAGTAATCATGTGAACTTGATATGTGTTCGATATTTTGATGGTATGTATGTTTGCCATTCTCTTAGTGGTGTCATGTGAACATCGACTACATGACACTTCACCATGTTTGGGCCTAAGGAAATGCATTGTGGAGTAGTTATTAGATGGTGGGTTGCGAGAGTGACATAAGCTTAAACCCCAGTTTATGCGATATTCCATAAGGGACCGATTGGATCCAAAAGTTTAATGCTATGGTTAGAATTTATTCTTGATACTTTTCTCGTAGTTGCGGATGCTTGAGATAGGGTTAATCATAAGTAGGAGGTTTGTTCAAGTAAGAACAGCACCTAAGCACCGGTCCACCACATATCAAATTATCAAAGTACTGAACATGAATTAAGCCAACATGATGAAAGTGACTATATGAAATTCCTGTGTACCCTCAAGACCACTTTGCTTATCATAAGAAACTATTTTGGCTTGTCCTTTGCCTCAAACGGATTGGGCTACCTTGCTAAACTTTGGTTACTACTATTGTTACTTGCTCGTTACAAATTAGCTTGCTACCAAACTACTCCGCGACATGAACATAGCAAAATTATAGATATATTTGAGACGTATCAACATCCCTAGAATTAATCCGTACTCATTATTTAGTAGGTAGAAGATAAGAAAAACATTTTTTTATTGTGAATGTTAACTCGACATGAACATGATTATCTGATGTAGTAAAGAAACATAGAAATAACTTGCTTTATCTTAGATCCATGTACGTAGCCGACTAGGATCGATGTGCCCTAGGATCCCCGATATGCTATATAAACTAGGGTTCGGCCTTGTATATAGATAACTGACAATCTGTCAGTACACCCCAATGAAATAAACCCAGGAGCAGGACGTAGGGTATTATCTCCTTCGTGAGAGCTTGAACCTGGGTAAATCATGTGACCATGTTACCATTGCACCAACTAGCCTAGCTTAGGATACCCTATTGTGGGATCTATTGGATTTAGCACTAACAAATAGTAGGAGACAATAGGGCCCTCACCGCTGGACATGGGAGGGTGAAGTAGTGTCTAAAGAGAGCCACTGAAGGAATCACCCGAACAAACATCTCGCATAGATGTGCGAAGGCGGAGAGGATCACTACAACGTTGGGGGTCAGGTGGAGGGAGAGAATGTTGTAGCTATCCAGAATAGCCATGAAGAAAGAAGAGATGGAGGGGATAAGCACATCTGTGATGTGGGCCATGAAGTTCATCCTCTCGCCCTCCTAGGGGCAAGGGGAAGGTCGCCTGGCAAACCGTCCTCGCACCCAGCATGCCTGGCGGGACGATCATCTATCGCACCTTGTCCAATGCCTCATGGTTCTTGTAGCAGGATTTGGGGAGGAGAGCTCCCCCGAACCATGGTGCGGGCAGCAGAGTAGGGAAAATGATGCGGCGAACGGCGACGCAGTGCTATCGGCCTTTCATTTTGCCGCCTTAGAGGAAGGCTTTGGTGGAGCCATGGTTACAATGAGGGAGTGAGAAGGAGCCAAGTGTGGAGGCGCACATGAGCAGGAATGGGAGATGAAGGAGCATCGTGGTACGGGGAATTGAAAGGGGGGCTTCCCCTTTGTTGTCCTAAAAACCTCCTTTTTTACGGAGGTGGACCAAGGTTCCACGGTGCATGACCCTAAGTCAAGGAGGCGTGTTGCCAGAAGTAGCATCCTCCCGTTGGCCTTGACAGGCTGGTGCAGTGGCTCCGTGTGAGAACGCCCCCATCAGAGCATGGTTAATAACATAGCCGGTTGTTGGCTATATCAAACTCACATGTCATATATAGTCATCCATACAATAGTGTGGACTATAAAGTTGGCCATTATGCTAGTACTTTTTTCTATCTTCTCTCTCTCTCTCTTTATTCCCATCTATTGTATCTATCTAGGAATAAGCATGTAGTTAGGCTCTTGCATGAGAGTCCACTCCTCTTACTTTTTAACATCTCTCTCCTTCACATAGGCAAAAATGCCATGTAACCGGGCCATAATTCAACTATTGTACTTGCTCTCAGCCTCGTCACAGTCTCCAAGCATTGTGTTTAAATCTTTCAGCGAGATCCCATTTGAATTCTCTATTCGAGAACGAATCCACATAAGATGAATCAAGCATCTCCATATCATGATGAGAAATCATAGCATAAAAGTTTTGAACAGTAATATCTCGAGAGCTCATGATTGGGGCATTTGTGTTGGGTTCTATGCTAGGTGCATCAGCTGCAAAATAAAAATTTTCTACATGCAAAACAACCAGGAACATGCTACGGGAATGGATCATGGATCGTTACCACTAGATGTGCAGTGCCGTGCAGCGGAAGTAGAGTTGGGCAGCGCATCCAGAGCCATGTCCTCCTTGTCAGATCTCCCTCAAACAGTCGTTCGTCAGATCCCACGTACAGGTTCACCAGAGAGGCGCAAGTACACTATCTCTAACGGTATCCACGTGTATAGCGGAACACACCGTTTGGTGGACTGCTAGGTCCAATCACACAGTCGGCGGCAAGTGGAGGTGGCTATTCGTAACACAAGCAAAACCTAGTGATGGCACCAAAGCGATCAACTGAATGAGTGTGCCGCACCTCCACTATATATAGGCATCCATCACGGGCTCAACACTTGGGCCTCGCATGGATCCTAAAGGCCAAAGTCTACTCGGTCACGATCCAAGTCCGGCTTGGTTCACATCCGACCAATGTCCTCAGATCCGACCTCGTAGGTTCCTTCCCTTAAGTATGCGACCCCTTAAGTTCTCGTCACCTGGTTGTGAGTCAGATCACATCTGGCTCGGCTAGTCGGTAGCGGTCTCTAGCAAAGCGTGATGACTCCAAGTGTCCGATGAATCTGGTTAGGCGAACCTGCACATCACACTTTTGTTCCCATTTCCATGTGATATATGTTGTCGGGCTCAAGGCGAGCCTATCATCCTTCTTCTAGCCCGACCTGTTTCTCGTTCTAGTGATGTCAACCACCAACTGGATTATCTAATGATCCTTGTTGCATGGCCATGCTTATCTTGGTTGGATCACACGAGGGGCCCAAAGTATATCTCTCCTGATCGGAGGGGCAAATCCCATCTTGCTCGATCATGTCTCGCAGCATAGTTCTGGACAAGCCCAAAACCTACCTTTGTAACTACCTAGTCACGGACTAGCGTTTGGTCGGCCCAAAGCAGGTTTGTCACCATCCCGAGTACATGTGCCTGCTCAGGTCTTAGGACATAGAACGTACGTTGTACTAGAGACTCATAGATGACATATCACTGTGTCTCATAGTTGGGTCTATCCAACTCGGACCTTATCTCAACTTGGATCCGACTTTGTCGAATCCAACCAGATCCTTCCGAGTCCATATTATCCGGTGAGCATCCAATGCTTCATGGCTAGTGAGACTAAGCCATCGACCATGTCATATGCTAGTCTAGTCGGTTGCGCGTCCACACAGCCCTTTCGACTAGGGACCTTTTAGGACAGTCATCATACAATGCATAGTCCCACAAACAAGTCACGTACTTGTTGATACATATCATCGATAATGTCCAAGGACTATCTTTACTCACAAACACATAGGAAATATCATCATACATGATTGCCTCTAGGGCATATCTCCAATAGTTTGAGCACTAAATCTTTAAGCCTCCCCAGAGCTTAAGTGATACTTTCTCCTTCATGCGGCCAAAAGTTATAAATATAATTTCGATCATAGTGAACCAAGTGCATAGGGCAAAATTTGTTATGAAATTCCAGTTTCAGACGGTCCCAGTTCCAAGAGCGAGAATCATCTGACACCCTATACCATGTTCATCATTTTCCCTCCAAAGATAAAGGGGATAACTTATTTTTAACTTCATCCCTCAGCAGTTCTGCAAGCTTAAATAATCCACAAAGTTCATCTATAAAAAGCAAGTGCATATTGGGATGTATTGTTCCATCTCCCGCAAAAGGATTAGCATGCAGTTTTTCCATAATACCAAGAGAAATTTCATAAAAATATTTTCAGTAGGTGGAGGCTCCTCTCTTACCAATTGTGCTCGAGGTGAAGATACCCCAAACAATCCTCTCAAAGGATTGTTTTCCATAGTAACAAGTGTAGATAAAATTCATCACGTACAATAAAGGTTTCCTTACCAAATTCCACTTACCAAGAGCGCTACACTCCCCAGCAATGGCGCCAGAAAATAGTATTGATAAATCTTATTCCTTTCGATAAGTAAGAGAGTCAAACACAGTGAGGAACAGAAGGAATTGATAGGCAGTTTTTAGCAAAGACATCACTGTAAGTGTTGTAAGATAATTGTGATAGATAACTTGATAGCAAGATAATTTGTAACAAGTAACAAAGTGGCAAGGTGCAGCAAGTGGCCCAATCCTTAATTGTGCTAAGGACAAGCCGGTGATAATTCCTATAGTGATCAAAATGCTCTTGAGGACACACGGGAATATCGCCAAGTTACTTTCACCATGATTCATCGGCTCACATTCATTGCCTTGATAAGTTTTATGTGGGTGGACTGGAGCTCAAGTACTATGCTTACTTGAAAAAACACCTACTTATGTGAAGGAAATATGCCCTAGAGGCAATAATAAAGTTGTTATTTTATATTTCCTTATATCACGATAAATATATGTTATTCATGCTAGAATTGTATTAATCGGAAACTAGATACATGTGTGGATACATAGACAAAACACCGTGTCCCTAGTATGCCTCTACTTGACTAGCTCGTTGATCAAAGATGGTTAAGTTTCCTAGCCATGGACATGTGTTGTCATTTGATAAATGGGATCACATCATTAGGAGAATTATGTGATGAACAAGACCCATCTGTTAGCATAGCATAATGATCGTTCAATTTTATTGCTACTACTTTCTTCATGTCAAATACATATTCCTCCGACTATGAGATTATGCAACTCCCAGACACCGGACGAATGCCTTGTGTGCTATCAAACGTCACAACGTAACTGGGTGATTATAAAGATGCTCTACAGGATCTCCAAAGGTGTTTGTTGGGTTGGCATAGATCTAGATTAGGATTTGTCACTCCAAGTATCGGAGAGGTATCTCTGGGCCCTCTCGGTAATGCACATCATATGAAGCCTTGCAAGCAATGTGACTAATGAGTTAATTGTGGGATGATGCATCACAGAACAAGAGACTTGCCGGTAACGAGATTGAACTAGGTATGAAGATACCGATGTTCGAATCTCGGGAAGTAACATACCGATGACAAAGGGAATAACGTATGTTGACATTGCGGTTCGACCGATAAAGATCTTCGTAGAATATGTGGGAACCAATATGAGCATCCAGGTTCTGCTGTTGGTTATTGACCGGAGAGGTGTCTCGTTCATGTCTACATAGTTCTCGAACCCATAGGGTCCGCATGCTTAACGTTCGATGATGATATGTATTATATGAGTCATTTGTTTTGGTGACCGAAGGTTGTTCATAGTCCCGGATGAGATCACGGACATGACGAGGAGTCTCGAAATGGGCGAGAGGTAAATATTGATATATTGGAAGGTAGTATTCGGACACCGGAAGGGTTCAAGAGTGTATCGGGTACATACCGGAGTACCGGAGGGGGTACCAGAACCCCTCAGGGAAAGTTATGGGTCATATGGGCCATAGGAGGGAGGCACACCATCCCACAAGGGGTTGGCGCGCCCCCACCAGGGGGAAACTAAATTGGACAAGGGGTGGGGCGGCGCCCCCCCCCCCCCCCTTTCCTTCTCCCTCTCCTACTCCTTCCCCCTTTCCCCCTCCCGGAAAAAGGAAGGGGGTCGAATCCCACTAGGAGTCTAAGTGGGACTCACTCCCACTTGGGGCGTGCCTAGGCTGGCCTCCTCTCCCTCCCTCCTTTATATACAGGGGGCGCCCTTATGAGACATATCAATTGTTCTAAGCCGTGTGCAGCGCCCCCTCCACAGTTTACGCCTCTGGTCATATTCTCGCAGTGCTTAAGCGAAGCCCTGCGCAGATCACATTACCATCACCGTCACCACGCTGTCGTGCTGACGGAACTCGTCTACTCCTTCGACCCTCTACTGGATCAAGAGCTCAAGGGACATCATCACGCTTAACGTGTGTAGAACTCGGAGGTGTCATACGTTTGGTACTCGATCGGTCGGAACGAGAAGACGTTCGACTACATCAACCGCATCGAGCAAACGCTTCCGCTTTCGGTCTATTAGCGTACGTGGACACACTCTCCCCCTCTCGTTGATATGCATATCCTAGATAGATCTTGCGTGAGCATAGGAATTTTTTTGAAATTGCATGCTACATTTCCCAACAGTGGCATCCGAGCCAGGTCTATGCGTAGATGATATGCACGAGTAGAACACAAAGAGTTGTGGGTGATGATCGTCATACTGCTTACCACCTATGTCTTATTTTGATTCAGCGGTATTGTTGGATGAAGTGGCCCGGACCAACCTTAGATGACCACGTTCATGAGACCGGTTCCGCCGACAGAGATGGAACTAGTTTTGCATAAAGGTGGCTGGCGGGTGTTTGTTTCTCCAACTTTAGTTGAATCGAATTTGACTGCGAACGGTCCTTGTGAAGGTAAAACAGCAAACTTGATAAATCATCATTGTGATTTTGTGCCATAGGTGAGTATAGTTATTGCTAGAAGCTTGTAGCAGCCATGTAAAACTTACAACAACAAAGTAGAGGACGTCTAACTTGTTTTTGCAGGGCATGTTGTGATGTGATATGGTCAAGACATGATGTGACATACGTTGTTGTATGAGATGATCATGTTTTGTAAAAGTTATCGGCAACTGGCAGGAGCCTTATGGTTGTCGCTTTATTGTATGAAATATAAACACCATGTAATTGCTTTACTTTATCACTAAGCGGTAGCAATAGTCGTAGAAGCAATAGTTGGCGAGACAACCATGACGCTACAATGGAGACCAAGGTGTCAGGCCGGTGACGATGGAGATCATGACGTTGCTTTAGTGATGGAGATCAAAAGCACAAGATGATGATGGCCATAACATGTCACATATTTTTGATTGCATGTGATGTTTATCTTTTATGCATCTTATTTTGCTTAGTACGGTGTTAGAATTACAAGATGATCCCTTACTAAATTTCAAGGTATAAGTGTTCTCCCCGAGTATGCACCGTTGCAAAAGTTCTTCATGCTGAGACACCACCTGATGGTTGGGTGTGATAAGCTTTACATTCAAATATAACGGGTGCAAGCCAGTTTTGCACATGCAGAATACTCAGGTTAAACATGATGAGCCTAGCATGTACATACATGGTCTGGGAACACTAGAGAGCGAAAGGTCGAACGTGAATCATATAGTGGATATGATCAACATAGAGATGTTCACCATTGATGACTACTCCATCTCACATGATGACCGGACATGGTTTAGTTGATTTGGATCATGTATCATTTAGATGACTTGAGAGATGTCAATCTAAGTGGGAGTTCTTAAATAATATGATCAATTGAACTTTAATTTCTCATGAACTTAGTCCTAATAGTATTTGAAAATTATGTTGTAGATCAATAGCTCGTGTTTTAGCTCCCCTATGTTTTTGATATGTTCCTAGAGAAAACTAAGTTGAAAGATGATAATAGCAATGATGCGGACTGGGTCCGTGATCTGAGGTTTATCCTCATTGCTGCATGATGTCTACTATGCAACCTTCTTCTTGTAGACGTTGTTGGTCCTCCAAGTGCAGAGGTTTGTAGGATAGTAGCAAATTTCCCTCAAGTGGATGACCTAAGGTTTATCAATCCATGGGAGGCACAGGATGAAGATGGTCTCTCTCAAACAACCCTGCAACCAAATAAAAAGAGTCTCTTGTGTCCCCAACACACCCAATACAATGGTAAATTGTATAGGTGCACTAGTTCGGCGAAGAGATGGTGATACAGGTGCAATATGGATGGTAGATATAGGTTTTTGTAATCTGAAATTATAAAAACAGCAAGTTAGAAAGTGGTAAAAGTGAGCAAAAACGGTATTGCAATGCTTCAAAAAAAGGCCTAGGGTTCATACTTTCACTAGTGCAAGTTCTCTCAACAATGATAACATAATTAGATCATATAACAATCCATCAACGTGCAACAAAGAGTTACTCCAAAGTCACTAATAGTAGAGAACAAACGACAAGATTATTGTAGGGTACGAAACCACCTCAAAGTTATTCTTTCCGATCAATCTATTGGGCTATTCCTATAAGTGTCACAAACAGCCGTAGAGTTCGTAGTAAAATAACACCTTAAGACACACGTCAACCAAAACCCTAATGTCACCTAGATACTCCAATGTCACCTCAAGTATCCGTGGGTATAATTATACGATATGCATCACACAATCTCATATTCATCTATTCAAACCAACACAAAGAACTTCATGGAGTGCCCCAAAGTTTCTACCGGAGAGTCAAGACGAAAACGTGTGTCAACCCCCTATGCATAGATTCCCAAGGTCACGGAACCCGCAAGTTGATCACCAAAACATACATCAAGTGAATCAATAGAATACCCCATTGTCACCATGGGTATCCAACGCAAGACATACATAAAGTGTTCTCAAATCCTTAAAGACTCAATCCGATAAGATAACTTCAAAAGGGAAAACTCAATCCATTACAAGAAGGTAGAGAGGGAGAAACATCATAATATCCAACTATAATAGCAAAGCTCGCGGTACATCAAGATCGTGCCATATCAAGAACACAAGAGAGAGAGAGAGAGAGAGAGAGAGATCAAACACATAGCTACTGGTACATACCCTCAGCCCCGAGGGTGAACTACTCCCTACTTGTCATGGAAATCGTCGGGATGATGAAGATGGCCACCAGTGATGATTCCCCCCCTCCGGTAGGGTGCCATAACAAGGTCCCGAGAGGTTTTTCGTAGCTACAGAGGCTTGCGGTGGCGGAATTCCCGATCTTGGTCATGTTCTAGAAGTTTGGGGATATGTAAGTGGTGTTGGCGTCAGGAACAAGTCAGGGGGGTCCCCGAGTCAGCCACGAGGTAGGGAGCACGCCCAAGGGGTAGGGCGCGCCCTCCACCCTCGTGGTGGCCTCGAGAATCTTCTGGTCCATCTCCGATGCTCCGTGGGCTTCTTCTGGTCCAAAAACAATCTCCAGAAATTTTTAGGTCAATTGGACTCTGTTTGGTATTCCTTTTCTATAAAACTCGAAAACAAGGAAAAAATAGAAACTGGCACTCGGCTCTAGGTTAATAGGTTAGTCCCAAAAATCATATAAAATAGCATATAAATGCATATAAAACATCCAAGATAGATAATATAATAGCATGGAACAATCAAAAATTATAGATACATTGGAGACGTATCACTGCATAGAGGAATTATGTCCTTGATGCACCGCGATAGACATATTGCAGGAGTAGATGCAGACGTTATGAACGTTTGGCTAGCTCAATATGATGACTACTTGATAGTTTAGTGCACCATGCTTTACGGCTTAGAACCGGGACTTCAAAAACGTTTTGAACTCCACGGAGCATATGAGATGTTCCAAGAGCTGAAATATGTATTTCAGACTCATGCCCATGTCGAGAGGTATGAGACCTTTGACAAGTACTTTGCCTAAAAATAGAGGATAATAGCTCAGCTAGTGCGCATGTGCTCAGAATGTGTGTGTACTACAATCACTTGAATCAAGTGGGAGTTAATCTTCTGGATAAGATAGTGATTGACAAAGTTCTCTAGCCACCATCACCAAGTTACTGAAATTCGTGATGAGATATAATATGCAAGGGATGATGAAAGCGATTCCCAAGCTTCTCGTGATGCTGAAATCGACGAAGGTAGAAGTCAAGAAAAAGCATCAATTGTTGTTGATTAAAAAAGACCACTAGTTTCAAGAAAAGGACAAAGGGAAAGAAAGGGAACTTCAAGAAGAATGGCAAGCAAGTTGTCACTCCCGTGAAGAAGCCCAAAGCTGGACGTAAGCCCGAAACTGAGTGCTTCTACTGCAAAGGAAATGGTCACTTGAAGCAGAACTACCCCAAATATTTGGTGGATAAGAAGGATGGCAAAGTGAACAAAGGTATATTTGATATACATGCTATTGATGTGTACCTTACTAGTGCTTGTAGTAGCCCCTGGGTACTTGATACCTGTTCGGTTGCTCAGATTAGTAACTCAAAACAGGGGTTGTAGAATAAATGGAGACTAGTTGAGGGTGAAGTGACGATGTATGTTGGAAGTAGTTCGAAGATTGATATGATCATCATCGCATACTCCCTATACTTTCGGGATTAGTGTTGAACCTAAATAAAATTTGGTATTTGCGTTGAGCATGAATACGATTAGATCATGTTTCTCGCAATACGGTTATTCATTTAAGACAGAGAATAATTGTTATTCTGTTTACATGAATAAGACCTTCTATGGTCATACACCCAATATTAATGGTTTATTAAATCTCTATCGTAGTGATACACATATTCATAATATTGATGCCAAATGATGCAAAGTTGATAATGATAGTGCAACATACTTGTGGCACTGCCATTTAGGTTATATTGGTGTAAAGCGCATGAAGAAACTCCATGCTGATGGACTTTTGGAATCCATTGATTATGAATCATTTGATACTTGCGAACCATGGCTCATGGGAAAGATGACTAAAACTCTGTTGTCCGGAACAATGGAGCGAGCCAATGACTTACTAGAAATAATACATACCGATGTATGCGTTCCAATGAGTGTTGAGACACGCGGTGGGTATCATTATTTTCTGACCTTCACAGATGATTTGAGCATATATGGGTATATCTACTTAATGAAACACAAGTCTGAAACATTTGAAAAGTTCAAAGAATTTCAGAGTGAAATGGAGAATCATTGTAACAAGAAAATAAAGTTTCTACGATCTGATCGTGGAGGTGAATATTTGAGTTACGAGTTTGGCCTTCAATTAAAACAATGTGGAATAGTTTCACAACTCACGCCACCTGGAACACCACAGCGTAATGGTGTGTCCGAACATCGTAACTGCACTTTATTAGATATGGTGCGATCTATGATGTCTCTTACCAATTTACCACTATCGTTTTGGGGTTATGCATTAGAGATAGCTGCATTCATGTTGAACAGGGCACTGTCAAAATCCGTTGAGATGACATCGTATGAACTCTGGTTTGGCAATAAACCTAAGATATTGTTTCTTAAAGTTTGGGGATGCGATGCTTATGTCAAAAGGCTTCAACTGATAAGCTCAAACCCAAATCAGAGAAGTGCGTCTTCATAGGATACCCTAAAGGAAACAATTGGGTACACCTTCTACCATAGATCCGAAGGCAAGATCTTTATTGCCAAGAACGGAACCTTTCTAGAGAAGGAGTTTCTCTCGAAAGAAGTAAGTGGGAGGAAAGTAGAACTTGATGAGGTAACTGTACCTTCTCTCAATTTGGAAAGTAGCTCATTTGAGAAACCCGTTCCCGTGATGCCTACACCAACTAGAGAGGAAGCTAATGATAATGATCATGAAACTTCAGATCAAGTTGCTACAGAACCTCATAGGTCAGCCAGAGCACGATCCGCACCAGAGTGGTACGATAATCCTATTCTGTAAGTCATGTTACTTGACCATGACGAACCTACGAACTATGAAGAAGCTATGATGAGCCCAGATTCCGATAAATGGCTTGAGGCCATGAAATCTGAGATAGGATCCATGTATGAGACCAAAGTGTGGACTTTGGTGGATTTGCCCGATGATCAGCGACCCATAGAGAATAAATGGATCTTCAAGAAGAAGACTGACGCTGATGGTAATGTTACTGTCTATATAGCTTGACTTGTCTCAAAAGGTTTTCGACAAGTTCAAGGAGTTGACTACGATGAGACTTTCTCACCCGTAGCAATGCTGAAGTCTGTCTGAATCATGTTAGCAATTGCCACATTTTATGATTATGAAATCTGGAAAATGGATGTCAAAAACTGCATTCCTTAATGGATATTAAGAAGAGTTGTATATGATGTAACTAGAAGGTTTTATCGATCCTAAAGGTGCTAACAAAGTGTGCAAGCTCCAGCGATCCATCTATGGACTGGTGCAAGCATCTCAGAGTTGGAATATAAGCTTTGATGAGGTGATCAAAGCATATGGTTTTATACAGACTTTTGGAGAAGCCTCTTGTATTTACAAGAAAGTGAGTGAGAGCACTATAGCCTTTTTGATAAGTATATGTGAATGACATGTTGTTGATTGGAAATGATGTTGAATTTCTAGATAGCATAAAAGGATACTTGAATAAAAGTTTTTCAATGAAAGACCTCGGTGAAGCTGCTTATATATTGGGCATCCAGATCTATAGAGATAGATCAAGACGCTTGATAAGATTTTTCAATGACTACATACCTTGACAAGATTTTGAAGGAATTCAAAATGGACCAGTCAAAGAAGTTCTAGCCTGTATTGCAAGGTGTGAAGTTGAGTACGACTCAAAACCCGATCATAGCAGAAAATAGAAAGAGAAAGAAAGTCATTCCCTATGCCTCACCCATATGTTCTATAAAGTATGCTATGCTGTGTACCAGAGCTATTGTGTACCTTATCATGAGTTTGGCAAGGGGGTACGATAGTGATCCAGGACTGGTGTGGAAGTCCTGGACTAGGGGGTCCTCGGGCGTCCGGTCTACTGGATATGGGCCGACTGATGGGACGTCAAGATACAAGACAGAAGATCACCTATCGTGTACGGTAGGGTCTCCCGTATGCGTGGATGGCAAGTATAGGTATCCGGATATGTTATTCCTTTCTGTAAAACCGACTTTGTACAACCCTAAACCCCTCCGGTGTCTATATAAACCAGAGGGTTAGATCGGAGGCAGGATCACAACATTGCTAGGCTAGCTAATCTAGGGTTAGCCAACTCGATCTCGTGGTAGATCAACTCTTGTAACCCCTATACCCATCGAATATATATAATCAAGCAGGAGTAGGGTTTTACCTCCATTAAGAGGGCCCGAACCTAGGTAAACACTTTGTCCTTTGTCCATAGTTACCATTGGTCCTCAGACATATAGCTTGGGCCCCCACACTCGAGATCTTCCGGTTTTGACATCGACAAGTGGATCGTTGGACAGCGGTCAAAGTTATCCTTAGTTACCTAAGAGGACTAAGGAAATATTTCTCAGTTATTGAGGTGATAAAGAGTTCGTCGTAAAGAGTTACGTCGATGCAAGATTTTACACAGATCCGAATGACTCTGAGTCTCAATCTGGATACATATAGAAAGTGGGAGAAATTAGCTAGAGTAGCTCCATGCAGAGCATTGTAGACACAGTAAATTTGCAAAATACATATGGCTCAGAATGTGGCAGACCCGTTGACTAAATTTCACTCACAAGCAAAACATGATCACACCTTAGTACTCTTTGGGTGTTAATCACATAATGATGTGAACTAGATTATTGACTCTAGTAAACCCTTTGGGTGTTGGTCACATAGCGATGTGAACTATGGGTGTTAATCACATACAGATGTGAACTATTGGTGCTAAATCACATGGCGATGTGAACTAGATTATTGACTCTAGTGCAAGTGGGAGACTGGAGGAAATATGCCCTAGAGGCAATAATAAAGTTGTTATTTTATATTTCCTTATATAATGATAAATGTCTATTATTCATGCTAGAACTGTATTAACTGAAAACTTGATACATGTGTGGATACATAGACAAAACACCGTGTCCCTAGTATGCCTCTACTTGACTAGCTCATTGATCAAAGATGATTAAGTTTCCTAGCCATGGACATGTGTTGTCATTTGATAAACGGGATCACATCATTAGGAGAATGATGTAATGGACAAGACCCATCCGTTAGCACAACATAATGATCATTCAGTTTTATTGCTACTGCTTTCTTCATGTCAAATACATATTCCTCCGACTATGAGATTATGCAACTCCTGGACACCGGAGGAATGCCTTATGTGCTATCAAACATCACAACGTAACTGGGTGATTATAAAGATGCTCTACAGGTATCTCCGAAGGTGTTTGTTTGGTTGGCATAGATCGAGGTTAGGATTTGTCACTCCGAGTATCGGAGAGGTATATCTGGGCCCTCTCGGTAATGCACATCATATGAAGCCTTGCAAGCAATGTGACTAATGAGTTATTTGCGGGATGATGCATTACAGAACGAGTAAAGAGACTTGTCGGTAACTAGATTGAACTAGGTGTGAAGATACCGACGATCGAATATCGGGCAAGTAACATACCGATGACAAAGGGAATAACGTATGTTGACATTGCGATTCGACCAATTAAGATCTTCGTAGAATATGTGGGAACCAATATGAGCATCCAGGTTCCGCTATTGGTTATTGACCGGAGAGGTGTCTCGGTCATGTCTACATAGTTCTTGAACCCGTAGGGTCCGCACGCTTAACGTTCGATGATGATATGTATTATATGAGTTATGTGTTTTGGTGACCAAAGGTTGGTCGGAGTCCCTGATGAGATCACGGACATGAAGTGGAGTCTCGAAATGGTCGATAGGTAAAGATTAATATATTGGAAGGTAGTATTCGGACACCGTAAGGGTTCCAGAGTGTATCGTACATACTGGAGTACCTGAGGGGTTACCGGACCCCCCCTGGGGGGGAGATATGGGCCATAGGAGGGAGGCACACCAGCCCACAAGGGGCTGGCGCGCGCCCCACCAGGGGGAAACCGAATAGGACAAGGGGTGGGGGCGGCTCCCCCCTTTCCTTCTCCCTCTCCTACACCTTCCCCCTTTCCCCCTCCGAAAACAGGAAGGGGGGCCGAATCCCACTAGGAGTCCAAGTGGGACTCCCCCCACTTGGGGCGCGCCTAGGCCGACCTCCTCTCCCTCCCTCCTTTATATACGGGGGGTGGGCTATGAGACACACCAATGGTTCTAAGCCGTGTGTGCAGCCCTCCTCCATAGTTTACGCCTCCGGTCATATTCTCGTGGTGCTTAGGCAAAGCCCTGCGCAGATCACATCACCATCACTGTCACCACACCTTGTGCTGACGGAACTCATCTCCTCCTTCGACCCTCTGCTGGATCAAGAGCTCGAGGGACGTCATTGCGCTGAACGTGTGAAGAACTCGGAGGTGCCATACGTTCGGTACTTGATCGGTCGGAATGAGAAGACGTTCGACTACATCAATGCTATTGATCAAATGCTTCCGCTTTCGGTCTACAAGGGTATGTGGACACACTCTCCCCCTCTCGTTGCTATGCATATCTCAGATAGATCTTGCGTGAGTGTAGGAATTTTTTTGAAATTGCATGCTACGTATCCCAACATTATGATTATACCCTCCATGCAAGCATCCGCAAAAACAAGTGCAATACTTAAGATAAATCTAATCATAGCATAACATGTAGATCCAAAACAACCCTCGTGGAACAATTCATGAACTGGGGTTTAGATTTCTGTCACTCCTGCAACCCGTCATCTTTAAACTAATTCCACGATGCCTTCCCCTAGACCCAAAGATGGTGAAGTGTCATGTAGTCGACGTTCACATAACACCACTAGAGGAAGAACACCACAACATATTATCAAAACATTGAACATTGTGTTGGGGAATGTGGTAATTTCAAAAAAAATCCTACACACACGCAAAGGATCATGGTGATGCATAGCAACGAGAGGGGAGACTGTTGTCCACGTACCCTCATAGACCGAAAGCGGAAGCATTAGAACAACGCGGTTGATGTAGTCGTACGTCTTCACGGCCCGACCGATCAAGCACCGAAACTATGGCACCTCCGAGTTCTAGCACACGTTCAGCTCGATGACGTCCCTCGAACTCCGATCCAGCCGAGTGTCGAGGGAGAGTTCCGTCAGCACGACAGCGTGGTGACGATCTTGATGTTCTACTGACGCAGGGCTTCGCCTAAGCACCGCTAAGATATTATCGAGGTGGATTAACGTGGAGGAGGGCACCGCACACGGCTAAGAGATCCAAGAGATCAATTGTTGTTCTACCTAGAGGTGCCCCCCTGCCCCGTATATAAAGGAGCAAGGGGGGAGGGAGGCCGGCCTAGGAGGGGGCGCGCCAAGGGGAGTCCTACTCCCACCGGGAGTAGGACTCCCTCCTTCCTTGTTGGAGTAGGAGAAGGGGAAAGAGGGGGGGAGGAAGAAGGAAAAGGGGGCTGCGCCCCTTGTCTAATTCGGACCAGAGGGGGGGCGCAAGCCTCCTTACTTTTGGCCTCTATCCTCTATTCCCGTATGGCCCAATAAGGCCCATATACTCCCCGGCGAATTCCCGTAACTCTCCGGTACTCCGAAAAATACATGAATCACTCGGAACCTTTCCGAACTCCGAATAAAGTTGTCCAATATATCAATCTTTACGTCTCGACCATTTCGAGACTCCTCGTCATGTCCCCGATCTCATCCGGGACTCCAAACTACTTCGGTACATCAAAACTCATAAACTCATAATATAACTGTCATCGAAACCTTAAGCGTGCGGACCCTATGGGTTCGAGAACAATGTAGACATGACCGGGACACGTCTCCGGTCAATAACCAATAGTGGAACCTGGATGCTCATATTGGCTTCCACATATTCTACGAAGATCTTTATCGGTCAAACCGCATAACAACATACGTTGTTCCCTTTGTCATCGATATGTTACTTGCCCGAGATTCGATCGTCGGTATCTCAATACCTAGTTTAATCTCATTACCGGCAAGTCTCTTTACTCGTTACGTAATACATCATTCCATAACTAACTCATTAGCTACATTGCTTGCAAGGCTTATAGTGATGTGCATTACCGAGAGGGCCCAAAGATACCTCTCCGACAATCGGAATGACAAATCCTAATCTCGAAATACGCCAACCCAACATGTACCTTCGGAGACACCTGTAGAGCTCCTTTATAATCACCCAGTTATGTTGTGACGTTTGGTAGCACACAAAGTGTTCCTCCGGTAAACGGGAGTTGCATAATCTCATAGTCATAGGAACATGTATAAGTCATGAAGAAAGCAGTAGCAACATACTAAACGATCAAGTGCTAAGGCTAACGGAATGGGTCAAGTCAATCACATCATTCTCCTAATGATGTGATCCCGTTAATCAAATGACAACTCTTTTGTTTGTGGCTAGGAAACATAACCATCTTTGATAAACGAGCTAGTCAAGTAGAGGCATACTAGTGACACTATGTTTTTCTATGTATTCACACATGTATTATGTTTCCGATTAATACAATTCTAGCATGAATAATAAACATTTATCATGATATAAGGAAATAAATAATAACTTTATTATTGCCACTAGGGCATATTTCCTTCAGTCTCCCACTTGCACTAGAGTCAATAATCTAGTTCACATCATCATGTGATTCAACACCAATATTCACATCTGTATGTGATTAACACCCATAGTTCACATCGTCATTTGACCAACACCCAAAGGGTTTACTAGAGTCAATAATCTAGTTCACATTGCTATGTGATTAACACCCAAAGAGTACTAAGGTATGATCATGTTTTGCTCGTGAGAGAAGTTTAGTCAATGGGTCTGTCATATACAGAGCCGTATGTATTTTGCAAATATTCTATGTCTACAATGCTCTGCACGGAGCTACTAGCTAATTGCTCCCACTTTCAATATGTATCTAGATTGCGACTTAGAGTCATCTGGATCAGTGTAAAAGTTTGCACCGATGTAACTTTTACGACGAACTCTTTTATCACCTCCATAATCGAGAAACATCTCCTTAGTCCTCACTAAGGATATTCTTGACCGCTGTCCAGTGATCTACTATTAGATCAAAATTGTATTTCTTTGCCAAACTCAGAGCAAGGTATACAATAAGTCTGGTTCACAGCATAGCATACTTTATAGAACCTATGACTGAGGCATAGGGAATGACTTTTCATTCTCTTTCTATTTTCTGCCATGGTCGGGTCTTGAGTCTTACTCAATTTCACACCTTGCAACATAGGCAAGAACTCCTTCTTTGACTGTTCCATTTTGAACTACTTCAAAATATCATCAAGGTATGTACTCATTGAAAAAGTCTTATCAAGCGTCTTGATCTATCTATATAGATCTTGATGCTCAATGTGTAAGTAGCTTCACCGAGGTCTTTCATTGAAAAACTTTTTATTCAAGTATCCTTTTATGCTATCCAGAAATTCTATATCATTTCCAATCAACAATATGTCGTCCACATATAATATCAGAAATGCTATAGAGCTCCCACTCACTTTCTTGTAAATACAGGCCTTTCCAAAAGTCTATATAAAACCATATGCTTTGATCAACGCATCAAAACATATATTCCAACTCCGAGATGCTTGCACCAGTCCATTGATGGATCGCTGGAGCTTGCACATTTTGTTAGCACCTTTAGGATTGACAAAACCTTCTGGTTGCATCATATACAACTCTTCTTTAATAAATCCATTAAGGAATGCAGTTTTTACATCCATTTGCCAGATTTCATAAAATGTGGCAATTGCTAACATGATTCGGACAGACTTAAGCATCGATACGAGTGAGAAAATCTCATCGTATTCAACACCTTGAACTTGTCGAAAACCTTTCGCAACAAGTCGAGCTTAATAGATAGTAACACTACTATCAGTGTCCGTCTTCCTCTTGAAGATCCATTTATTTAACATGGCTTGCTAATCATCGAGCAAGTCAATCAAAGTCCATACTTTGTTCTCATATATGGATCATATCTCAGATTTTATGGCCTCAAGCCATTTCACGGAATCTGGGCCCATCATCGCTTCCTCATAGTTCGTAGGTTCATCATGGTCTAGTAACATGACTTCCAGAACTGGATTACCGTACCACCCTGGTGCGGATCTTACTCTGGAAGACCTACGAGGTTTGGTAGCAACTTGATCTGAAGTTTCATGATCATCATCATTAACTTCCTCACTAATTGGTGTACAAATCACTGGAACTGATTTCTGTGATGAACTACTTTCCAATAAGGGAGAAGGTACAATTACCTCATCAAGTTCTACTTTCCTCCCACTCACTTCTTTCGAGAGAAACTCCTTCTCTAGAAAGGATCCATATTAAGCAACAAAGATCTTGCCTTCGGATCTGTGATCGAAGGTGTACCCAAAAGTCTCTTTTGGGTATTCTATGAAGACGCACTTCTCCGATTTGGGTTTGAGCTTATCATGCTGAAAATTTTTCACATAAGCATTGCAACCCCAAACTTTAAGAAACGACAGCTTAGGTTCATTGCTAAACCATAGTTCATACGGTGTCGTCTCAACGGATTTAGATGGTGCCCTATTTAACGTGAATGCAGCTGTCTCTAATGCATAACCCCAAAACGATAGTGGTAAACCGATAAGAGACATCATAGGTCGCACAATATCTAATAAAGTGCGATTACGACGTTCAGACGCACCATAACGTTGTGGTGTTCTAGGTGGCGTGAACTCTGAAACTATTCCACATTGTTTTATATGAAGGCCAAACTCGTAACTCAAATATTCTCCTCCATGATCAGATCGTAGAAACTTTATTTTCTTGTTACGATGATTCTCCACTTCACTCTAAAATTCTTTGAAGTTTTCAAATGTTTCAGACTTGTGTTTCATTAAGTAGATATACCCATATCTGCTCAAATCATCTGTGAAGGTCAGAAAATAATGATACTCGCCACGAGCCTTAATACTCATTGGTCTTCATACATCAGTATGTATTATTTCCAACAAGTCAGTATCTCGTTCCATTGTTCTGAAGAACAGAGTTTTAGTCATCTTGCCCAAAAGGCACGGTTCGCAAGCGTCAAATGATTCATAATCAAGTGATTCCAAAAACCCATCTTTATGGAGTTTCTTCATGCGCTTTACACCGATATGACCCAAACGGCAGTGCCACAAATAAGTTGCACTATCATTATTAACTTTGCATCTTTTGGCATCAATATTATGAATATGTGTATCACTACGATCGAGATCCAACAAACTATTTTCATTGGGTGTATGACCATCGAAGGTTTTATTCATGTAAACAGAATAACAATTATTCTTTGACTTTAAATGAATAACTGTATCGCAATGAACATGATCAAATCATATTCATGTTCAACGCAAATGCCAAATAACATTTATTTAGGTTTAACACTAATCCCGAAAGTATAGGGAGAGTGTGATGATGATCATATCAATCTTGGAACTACTTCCAACACACATCGTCACTTCACCCTCAACTAGTCTCTGTTTATTCTGTAACTCCTGTTTCGAGTTACTAATATTTAGCAACCGAACAAGTATCAAATACTCAGGGGCTACTATAAACACTAGTAAAGTACACATCAATAACCTGTATATCAAATATACCCTTGTTCACTTTGCCATCCTTCTTATCCACCAAATATTCAGGGCATTTTCGCTTCCAGTGACTATTTCCTTTGCAGTGTAAGCACTCAGTTTCAGGCTTTGGTCCAGCTTTGGGCTTCTTTGCGAGAGTGACAACTTGCTTGCCATTCTGCTTGAAGTTCCCTTTCTTTCCCTTTGCCCTTTTCTTTGAAACTAGTGATCTTGTCAATCATCAACACTTGATGCTCTTTTCTTGATTTCTACCTTCGTTGATTTCAGCATCACGAAGAGCTCGGGAATTGTTTTTGTCATCCCTTGCTGATGGTGACTAGAGAACTCTGCCAATCACTATCTTATCTGGAAGATTAACTCCCACTTGATTCAAGCAATTGTAGTACTCAGACAATCTAAGTACTTGCTCACTAGCTGAGCAATTCTCCTCCATCTTTTAGCTATAGAACTTGTTGGAGACTTGATATCTCTCAACTCGGGTATTCGCTTGAAATATTAACTTCAACTCCTGGAACATCTCATATGGTCCATGACGCTCAAAACGTCTTTGAAGTCCCGATTCTAAGCTGTTAAGCATGGTGCACTAAACTATCAAGTAGTCATCACACTGAGCTGGCCAAACATTCATAACGTCTGCATCTGCTCCTGCAATAGGTTTGTCACCTAGCGGTGCATCAAGGACATAATTTTTCTATGCAGCAACGAGGATAATCCTCAGATCACGGATCGAATCCGCATCATTGCTACTAACATCTTTCAACATAGTTTTTCTCTAGGAATCATATCAAAATAAACATATGAAAGCAACAACGCAAGCTATTGATCTACAACATAATTTGCAAAATACTACCAGGACTAAGTTCATGATAAATTAAAGTTCAATTAATCATATTACTTAAGAACTCCCACTTAGACAGACATCTCTCTAGTCATCTAAGTGATCACGTGATCCAAATCAACTAAACCATGTCCGATCATCACGTGAGATGGAGTAGTTTCAATGGTGAACATCACTATGTTGATCATATCTACTATATGATTCACGTTCGACCTTTCGGTCTCCGTGTTCCGAGGCCATATCTGTATATGCTAGGCTCGTCAAGTTTAACCTGAGTATTCCGCGTGTGCAACTGTTTTGCACCCATTGTATTTGAACGTAGAGCCTATCACACCCGATCATCACGTGGTGTCTCAGCACGAAGAACTTTAGCAACGGTGCATACTCAGGGAGAACACTTCTTGATAATTAGTGAGAGATCATCTTAAAATGCTACCGTCAATCAAAGCAAGATAAGATGTATAAAGGATAAACATCACATGCAATCAATATAAGTGATATGATATGGCCATCATCGTCTTGTGTTTGTGATCTCCATCTCCGAAGCACCGTCGTGATCACCATCGTCACCGGCGCGACACCTTGATCTTCATCGTAGCATCGTTGTCGTCTTGCCAATCTTATGCTTCTACGACTATCGCTACCGCTTAGTGATAAAGTAAAGCATTACAGGGCGATTGCATTGCATAAAATAAAGCGACAACCATATGGCTCCTGCCAGTTGCTGATAACTCGGTTACAAAACATGATCATCTCACACAATAAAATATAGCATCACGTCTTGACCATATCACATCACAACATGCCCTGCAAAAACAAGTTAGACGTCCTCTACTTTGTTGTTGCAAATTTTACGTGGCTGCTACGGGCTTAGCAAGAACCGTTCTTACCTACGCATCAAAACCACAACGATAGTTTGTCAAGTTGGTGCTGTTTTAACCTTCACAAGGACCGGGCGTAGCCACACTCGGTTCAACTAAAGTTGGAGAAACTGACACCCGCTAGTCACCTGTGTGCAAAGCATGGCGGTAAAACCAGTCTCGCGTAAGCGTACGCATAATGTCGGTCCGTGCCGCTTCATCCAACAATACCGCCGAACCAAAGTATGACATGCTGGTAAGCAGTATGACTTGTATCGCCCACAACTCACTTGTGTTCTACTTGTGCATATAACATCTACACATAAAACCTAGGCTCTGATGCCACTGTTGGGGAACGTAGTAATTTCAAAAAAAAATCCTACGCACACGCAAAGGATCATAGTGATGCATAGCAACGAGAGGGGAGAGTGTTGTCCATGTACCCTCGTAGACCGAAAGCGGAAGCGTTAGAACAACGTGGTTGATGTAGTCGTACGTCTTCACGGCCCGACCGATCAAGCACCGAAACTACGGCACCTCCGAGTTCTAGCACACGTTCAGCTCGATGGCGTCCCTCGAACTCCGATCCAGCCAAGTGTCGAGGGAGAGTTCCGTCAGCATGACGGCGTGGTGACGATCTTGATGTTCTACCGACGCAGGGCTTCGCCTAAGCACCGCTACGATATTATCGAGGTGGATTATCGTGGAGGGGGGCACCGCACACGGATAAGAGATCCAAGGGATCAATTGTTGTTCTACCTAGAGGTTCCCCCCTGCCCCCGTATATAAAGGAGCAAGGGGGGAGGGGCGGCCAGCCTAGGAGGGGGCGCGCCAAGGGGAGTCCTACTCCCACCGGGAGTAGGACTCCCTCCTTCCTTGTTGGAGTAGGAGAAGGGGAAAGAGGGGGAGAGGAAGAAGGAAAAGGGGGCTGCGCCCCTTGTCCAATTCGGACCAGAGGGGGGGCGCAAGCCTCCTTCCTTTTGGCCTCTGTCCTTTATTCCCGTATGGCCCAATAAGGCCCATATACTCCCCAGCGAATTCCCGTAACTCTCCGGTACTCCGAAAAATACCCGAATCACTCGGAACCTTTTCGAACTCCGAATATAGTCGTCCAATATATCGATCTTTACATCTCAACCATTTCGAGACTCCTCGTCATGTCTCCGATCTCATCCGGGACTCCGAACTCTTTCGGTACATCAAAACTCATAAACTCATAATATAACTGTCATTGAAACCTTAAGCGTGCGGACCCTACAGGTTCAAGAACAATGTAGACATGACCGAGACACATCTCCGGTCAATAACCAATAGCGGAACCTGGATGCTCATATTGGCTCCCACATATTCTACGAAGATCTTTATCGGTCAAACCGCATAACAACATACGTTGTTCCCTTTGTCATCGATATGTTACTTGCCCGAGATTCGATCGTTGGTATGTCAATACCTAGTTCAATCTCGTTATCGGCAAGTCTCTTTACTCGTTACGTAATGCATCATTCCGTAACTAACTCATTAGCTACATTGCTTGCAAGGCTTATAGTGATGTGCATTACCGAGAGGGCCCAGAGATACCTCTCCGACAATCGGGGTGACAAATCCTAATCTCGAAATACGACAACCCAACATGTACCTTCGGAGACACCTGTAGAGCTCCTTTATAATCACCCAGTTACGTTGTGACGTTTGGTAGCACACAAAGTGTTCCTCCGGTAAACGGGATTTGCATATTCTCATAGTCATAGAAGCATGTATAAGTCATGAAGAAAGCAGTAGCAACATACTAAACGATCAAGTGCTAAGGCTAACGGAATGGGTCAAGTCAATCACATCATTCTCCTAATGATGTGATCCCGTTAATCAAATGACAACTCTTTTGTTCATGGCTAGGAAACATAACAATCTTTTGATAAACGAGCTAGTCAAGTAGAGGCATAGTAGTGACACTATGTTTGTCTATGTATTCACACATGTATTATGTTTCCGGTTAATACAATTCTAGCATGAATAATAAACATTTATCATGATATAAGGAAATAAATAATAACTTTATTATTGCCTCTAGGGCATATTTCTTTCACGTTGATCAACTTCACATGATTACTAATAACATGACTTCTCCCATGTCTTCGAGAACTAGTGCAACTACTCACAACTCATCACATTGTTCATTATCAGTGGATATTAATATATGATAAACAATCTGAACATAATAATCTTCCACCAATTAAACCGATCTAGCATCAAATACAAGATGTAATCAACACTACTAGCACCCCTAGGTACCAATCTGAGCTTTGATATAAATATTGAATACAATGATGAACTATGATTTGGAGATGAGATGGTGTCGATGAAGATGTTGATGGAGATGATGCCTCCCACGATGAGAGGAACGTTGGTGATGACGGAGGCTTTAGTTTTCCCCTCCCAGAGGGAGGTTTCCCCGGCGGAATCGGCCAGAGAGTAAAAGTGCTCTTGTCATGGTTCCGCCTCGAGATGGTGGTGGAAAGTCCCGAAAGTGTTGTCTTGATTTTTTTTCTAGGGAAAATGGGGGTATATGACCAAAGGACGTCGGGATAGGAGCTATGTGAACCCCACAAGCCTGGATGGCGTGGCTTGGGGTTGGCCGCGCCCCCTGGGTTTTTCGGACCCCTATTGCACTTCTTCGTTGCTTCTTTCTTCCAGTAATTTTAATATATTCCAAAAGAAATCTCCATAAAATTTCACTTCATTTTGAGCTCCAGAGAATTGCTATCTCTGTTGTAGTTTTTCAGGTCAGAATTCTACCTGACGATAATCTCCCTCCTTTGATGTATCTTGCATTTTAAGAGAGAAAAGCCACTAGAATTGGTTCATATTATGAAATATAGCATCAAAAAAGATTTAAAAAATAGTAGGAAATTATGATGCAAAATGGACGTATCTGCTACAACCGCAAGGCTATGAATCGAGGCGTCGCTGATAATTTCTATGTGAGCTCAAGAGGGAGCTGCAACCGGATGCTGTAACCAAGGCAGTGTGTTGCTGGGACCGGCGACGTCGAAAGCTACAATGACCAGGCTACGAGTTGTGGCATCATCGCCGACGAGTATGCTAGCCTCAAGCGGGAGTTGCAACCGTCCTTCGTTGACGTTGTAATCAGTGCAGTGTGGCCCTGGGCCCGGCGATGTGAGAAGTTACAATGGCGGGAGTAGGTAGTTGATGCGTGCATCGCCGCTGATGCTGCGACCGTTGGACGGAAATGTTGCACTAGTGTCTAGGTGTTGCACTAGTGGCTGCACTATTTGCCACTTGCTACACTATACGGAACTCGACGAAGCATCAACCACTAGTGCAGCCACGGGCGCCAGCCAGCAAAACTTCACTATATCGAGGGAGGTTACAAATGTCGGGGATTTGCAACTGATCAACTCATCCCACGTGGCGGCTTACAAAGGATATATATATATATATATATATATATATATATATATATATATGTAGGACAAATGTTTCCTACAAGCAGTGGTAGTTACCACCACTTGCATTTTGTATGTTGTATGTAGTATCTGTCGAAACCGAGAGTATGTATATGTAGTATGTAGTATATAATAATGATTAGGTAGTATATATACAAATTTTTAGGTATGTACCATTTTTTGAGTAGGCTCATTTTTACGTACAAATATGTACGTATTTCACAAATATAACAAAAATTATGGACTCATGTGCAATTTTTTCATGTAACTTGTTTTGAAATATCTTAGATATAATATATGAACATATTTAAAATAATAAAATAATATATATAGTACCACATGCTAGTATATGAGACATACTGCGGGGGGCGAAGCACCCCTCCAGGCGTCCCTGACGGGCCTTGCTCTGCTCACTCGTCAGAAGTTAGCATATATCTTTATACTTGATATAGATATGAACACATGCACCCTCCGCTATGATCGACGATGGAGCGGCCAAGGCGAGCGTGCAGGAGGCTGCAGGGCTAGCATCATGGTGTGAGGCGGGCACGCGTAAGATGAAAGACAAGAGAGAGGATTTATTTATATTTTTATTTTTGTATGCGGAAGAAGACGGACAAAAACGACAAATATAACCATGGTGGAAATCAATTCACAAACTGAACTTTTGGTGAAAAAATTTCGCTCCGCTGACCTTTTCGTGTAACGCCCGACAGCCAAGCGCCACACTATACTGTGCAACGCCTAACTGACAGGCACTACACCCTGACAAGCATTGCACCTCAGACCGCCTGAAAATTGCTAAGTCAGTGTGCAACGCCTAAGAGCTATGCGCTACACTATACGGTGTAGCGCCTAGTGTCTAGGTGTTGCACTAGTGGCTGCACTATTTGCCACTACAAGATGAAGCGATCACTAGTGCAACGCCTAGCGTATAGTGTAGCGTCTAGCTCTCGGGCGTTGCACACTGACTTAGTAATTTTTGAACGGTCCGGGATGCGACGCTGGCTAGACGTGCAACGCCTGTCACTCAGGTGCTGCACAGTGTAGTCACTAGTAGAAAAAGGGCCTACCGTCCCGGTTGGTGAGGGCCTTTAGTCCCGGTTCATGAACCGGGACTAAAGGGTCGGTACTAATGCCCTGACCCTTTAGTCCCGGTTCAATCCAGAACCGGGACAGATGGGCCTCCACGTGGCCTGTCCGCTGAGCCCAGGCAGGAGGGCCTTTGGTCCCGGTTGGTGGCACCAACCGGGACCAATAGGCATCCACGCGTCAGCATTTCTGTGGCTGGGGTTTTTGTTTTTTTT
>NC_057804.1:115431003-115432086 GCF_018294505.1 Triticum aestivum | reverse complement strand
GGGACCAATAGGCATCCATGCGTCAGCATTTCTGTGGCTGGGGTTTTTGTTTTTTTTTTTGAAAAGGGGGGGTTTGGGGGGTTTTGGGGGGTTAATTTAGGTGTTTCATATATATTGTGCTATAGCTAGCTAATTAATAGAGAGAAGTGTCCTCTCTTTTGTCCGTGCTTTGTCGACGCTACGTACCATACATACGTATAGAGAGGACTAGCTAGACACGCTAGCTAGCTAGTAAGCAAACAGAAGATCGTCATGAACATATATGCATACAGAGAGAGGTGATATCGACCACCTCTCCTTCTCCGAGAGATTGGTCGAACAACAAGTTCTCGTATATCTATCCGACACTACCGGCTACATATATACAATAATTATCTTTTACAAATATATAAGCTCCTAAAGTACGGACGCGTGGTCCACATAGTATTCTCCGTCTTCAGCGATCACGTGGTCAAGAAAGAATGCCGCCAATTCCTCTTGAATTGCTCGCATGCGATCTGGTGCTAGGAGTTCATCCCGCATCCGAAACATCTAATTTTAAGAAGGGGTCAATACATATATATATATGAATGAATGAAACTCAACACAAATGATGGTAATAAAATAAAATTGTGAATATTGTTATTTACGCACTTCATATTGTTTGTCGGAGTAGCCCTGCTCATAGGTCGTGTGGCGGATGGACTCGCAAATGTAGTATCCACAGAAATCATTCCCTTGTTCCTGCCACAACCACTTTACAAGAAATAGAGGTCAATCAAACTGATAATTAGCAAGCATGCTAAATGGTATTGATGAAACTAGCGCTTAAATCACTAGGAGATTTCTTCAATACTTTGACACTATAGGAACCCTCTCGACCCCTCGGCGATCCTCGACCCCTTGAACCCTCGACGACCCTGGAACCCTCGACCCCTAGACGATCCTGGAACCCTTGATCCCTCGACCCTAGAACCCTCGACCCGGGATAATATAGACAACGCTTCAAGGGGGTAATACCGACAACGATGAGATACATACACGGGAGAAATTAATGTTATCGGGGAGGGGGTATATCGACCCCCCCACGTATTGAAGTTATCG
>NC_057804.1:115430218-115430993 GCF_018294505.1 Triticum aestivum | reverse complement strand
CGACCCCTTGAACCCTCGACGACCCTGGAACCCTCGACCCCTAGACGATCCTGGAACCCTTGATCCCTCGACCCTAGAACCCTCGACCCGGGATAATATAGACAACGCTTCAAGGGGGTAATACCGACAACGATGAGATACATACACGGGAGAAATTAATGTTATCGGGGAGGGGGTATATCGACCCCCCCCCCCCACGTATTGAAGTTATCGGGAGGGGGTATATGGAACCCCCCCCCTCATGTTGAAGTTATCGGGAGGGGTATATCGACGATGACAGAGGAGAAGATCGAAGAAAAAAAAGAAGAAAAAAAAGAGGAGAAGAAGAAAGGAATAGAGAAGTAGAAGAAAAAATAGAATATTTTCTATTTTTTCTTCTTCTCCTCTATTTCTTTCTTCTTCTCCTCTTCTTTTTCTTCTTTTTTCCTCTTCTTATTTATTTCTCCTCTTCTTCCTCACCTCTTCTTCTCCTTCTTCCTCTTCTTATTTTCCTTTTTCCTCTCCTTCTTTTTCTTCTTCTTCCTTCTTTCTAGCTAGATATATAAAACTTTTCTAAAAATGTAACTTTTGCATATATAAAACTTTTTTCTTCTTCTTCCTTTCTTCCTTCTCTTCCTTCGTCCTAAATATATAAAACTTTTCTAAAAATGAAACTAACCTAAAATTAATGTACTAAATCAGAGAACAATTGAAAACACCATGCATATTACAATTGAAAAAATACATACATTCATACAAAAATATATATAAAACAAGCATATATATATGAAAAAAA
>NC_057804.1:115413100-115429639 GCF_018294505.1 Triticum aestivum | reverse complement strand
TGATTAACTTTACTAGTGCCATTATTTTTTCAGTTCTACTTAGAAATAAATACTTACAGTTTTTTGGTGATTTCTTTTTTCTTTTAGGTCACAAAAAATAAAAACTTCTCTGTTAGTGAACATAGATGCACTTATAGAGAAAATTAAACATAAATTCATAATCAATTTCTATTTATAAATTTAGGTCCAATTTCCTCTATAGGTGCATCTATTTTCACTTTGAGAGGAGATCAACAACACAGAGAGGGACGGGCTTATAAACAGGTGTGGGCGCCCTTCGGTTGGCGAGGTGGGACTAAAAGCTGGGTGCAACGAGGGCCAACCCTTTAGTCCCGGTTGGTGGCATGAACCGGGACTAAAGGTAACCCTTTGGTCCCGGTTCATGCCACCAACCGGGATCAATAGTGGTGGGCCAGGAGCCAGGACCATTGGTCCCGGTTCGTCCCACCAACCGGGACCAACAGGTCCGGACGAACCGGGACCAATGGCCCACGTGGCCCAGCCGGCCCCCTGGGCTCACGAACCGGGGCAAATAGCTCCATTGGTCCCGGTTCTGGATTGAACCGGGACTAATGGGCTGAACTGGCCTGGGCCATTGCCCCCTTTTCTACTAGTGAGTGTGGCGCATAACTGTCAGACGCTACATGAAAGGGTTAGCGGAACGATTTTTTTTCCAACAGTTCAGTTTGTGAATTGATTTCCACCACATATCCTATATACCTAAGAGATTCATCCCTACTATAGGATTTATCTCAACATGCAGCCTATCCACGTCATCACATGTGCTACGTCAGCAGTTCAGTTACAGGTCATTTTCGTGGACTCGCATCGGTGGATTCACTACCTCAGCGACTATATAGATTTCCTACTCCTGGGCTATGCAAAGCGTACAGTTTTACTCCTGGGCTGACCCAGCCAATATTTTGTACGTGGCCCGTTGGACGACTGACCCAGCCAATTAATTTTTTTCGGTTAGTAGAAAGAGAAGATAGCCCACGGGACCCTTATGGTTATTATTAGCTGCTCACGGTTCATCTCCCTCCTAGGATTTTGATCGCCGCCGGTCTCTTCGGCTGCCGTAACCGACGCCCTCCCCGTCTCCTGATCTGGGTTGCAACCACAAATACTCTAGAAACAGCAGCATTCATCACCCTCATTACATACATGCATTGCATTCGAGTCCCACCTTGCTGAGTTCCTGTTCTCGCTGTTAGCTCCATGGCAACAGCCTATAAGATGTTCTTCAACGCCATTAGCGGACGGAAGAAACAGAAAAAGGACTTTATCCATCCTCTTGAACGGCCCAAGACAGAGGGCTCATCGTCAGAAACGTGACAGACCTTTGATCTGTACATGCATCTTCCTTCGAATCTTATATACATTTAATTGATCCCTTCGGTAGCCTCGCTTCCATGTCAAGTGGCATCGGATACAAGATGACATATCGCATGGCTGGTAAGTTATTTTCCTTGGCTATTTGCTTTGACCTGACAATTCTTTGCTATAGAATGCACCGGAAGTTTCTTGCTTGCTTGGTTTGTTTGCTTCTTATGCATCAGGATTGATTGATTTTGTTCATGGTTGGATCCTGTAGATGTGTAGACATCATGATTTTTGTTGTTGTTCACGGATTAGTAGGTTCTGGCGAGTGCGCGATCAACATTGATAACAAGTCAATGTATATCTTAAAGACTCAGTTTGTGCTGTACCTATTTATCTCATGTTATATTATCATATCTTGCGTAAAAATCCTCATTCTTTATGCAGCAGCCGCTGATGTGCCATTCCTTGCAAATTGCAACCAGACGGGCCTGCTGATTTTTTTTCAGTTCGCACTAACATATCATTATTCTCTCTCAATTACTTTTACAGTTTTCCCTGGATATAATTAACGATGTGATGATTTAGCAAAAACACTTGGGGGAGAGTAAAGTGTTTGTTGTGTTCTTAATTGTCTCATGTTCCAGGCATTAGCAAAATGCGGTGATGAAGATCAATAGACGCATTGCTCTCGATTCTCATTCAAATATAATCTATTTATGAAAAAAAGTTCAAGAAACGAAATAGACTGAGGTAAAATAGTTTTCTTATTCTCTTAATTGAGCTGTATCGATTGTTCTGTACAAATTGTTAGTTGAATCATGCAGTCTATTTTTCTTGGCATATTCTTTCGATTTAAGAAATCTATAACCTGTCCTGGTCAAACATCCTGGTGATAAGTCAGCAAGATTCTTATTTTACTTACATTAAGATTCCTCCTATTCCTTATCAATGGGGCGGCATTAAGTGGTTACAATTCTCAAATTAGATAATATTATAGATGCAATCTGTGTGTGTTCTTTCATATGATAAAGTTAGTGAAAAGTAGAATCAATAACTAAGCTACAGTAGTGACCCATCTTTTTATTCCTCTTCCCAATGTGTCTTTTTAGTTGTAGCTTTGCTTGGCTTGATATTTAATGGCCAGCAAGTGATCAATTTTTTCTCAAGCTTTTGACTCACGTAGTTTCATTATGAGGATTTAAACGGGGTTATTTATAACAAGAACTTAACATACTACGACCTCTACTCTTTATTATATGTTTGGTATGCTGCTACATAGTAAAGTTCTGGAGCATTCGTTATGCCTTGGTAGAGCATTGGTCCAGTGTTCAGGGCATTATGTTGAGAGCCACAAGGATTTTCGGCATCAACCAAGACCTAAGCATGAGACGCAACAGTGGATTCTATTTAAGAAAACAAGCAACGGTGGAACAATTAAGTCCAGATTTAATTGACTTTTAAATCTACCTGCATGCATTGCATGATTTTCATTAATATTTTCTTTCTTTCCATGACGTGTGCTCTTGAAGTATAAATTAGTGAACTTCTAAAATCATGTTCTGTAGATGATGAATAAGTGTCGTCTATTCCATTATCCAGTTACAAAACTGAAGATGAATGATGCATTGCATATCGTCTTGATGAATATAACATTTTTCCCTACTGCGTTTACTTGATTTCTGCGTCTAATCAAATAGTTGAAATTTGACTCTCATAAGAACTTCGTTGAAATAAATTAACTGCTAATTGGGTCAATTTCCCACATGGTGAAACAAATATAGATTTTCTTACATTAGTTTATAAGCAGAGATTTCCGTCGCAACGCGCGGAGAATCATCTAGTTATAACAGCGATTTGTGCCAAGAAGACGACCCTCGCGCCGATCGTAGGCGGCATACAATAAACAAATCGTGACCCTCGCGCCGATCGTAGGCGGCATACAATAAACAAATCGTGCGCCTGGCAGGGTCGCTGTCGTCTGCTTAGCAGTCCTCTTTAATCGCCACCCAGGGATCATTTACTACTCTGAACACCGAAGGTAACGTGCGTTCCCGTTACAGTGGAAATTCGCGGCGACGCACAGGCTTGCGCAATGAGGCTGCTCACAAGGTGTTCGATGAAATGCCGCGCTGAGCTTAAGCCCGTGCTACACACGGATGCCGTACTCCGCGCGCTCTCGTTGGGCGGGGCTAGCACGGGCGTCGGTACCAGAGGGATCCACTTCGTGCCTGGTCCGGCCTCCGAGGAGGAGCAAGAGCGCGTCCCGCCGTCCCGGGGGTGGTACCCGGCCGCCTACGCCAGACTGCTCCGTCTTGCGGGGTCGCTCCAAGGCGTCGACCTCGTAGATGGCGACCTGCGGGACGCCGCGACGGGATCCCTTGTCACCGATGTGCACGCCGTCGCCCGGGTGGAGCAGTTCGACGCCCTCGCGGGTGAGTTCGCCGCGACCCGGCGTGGGCCGCCGCTCAAGACGACGGCGCTGAGCTCGCTCACGAAGGTCTGCGATGTTCTCGGCGTGTCGGCGCAGCGGAGGAAGAACGTGCGGCTGACGGTCTGCCCGCAGGTGACGCAGCAGCTCGTCTGGCGCGGCGCGCTGGAGGAGGTGCTCAGGGACCTTCGAGCAGACATGGGCGCGCTGGAACCCCCGTCCCCGGCGATTCGGATGGCGGAACAGATCGCATCGGCCTGCGCCAGCTTCCTATCGGAGACCGCGGACGCGGCGACGTCCTCCTCGCCGTCCTGGATGCGCCCAACGCCGTACAGGAGGCCGTCCCATGCGCCGCCGCCGGCAAAGACATGGCAAGAAGTGCTGGACATGTTCACGGACCTGGGGAAGAGCCTGGCAACCGACGAGCGGCTAGCCGGGCAGGCGCAGAAGGTGGAGGCCATGAAAGAGGGGCTGTACCAGATACGCGACATCATTGTCGAGAGGGACATCGCCTTCAAAGAGGCGCGCCACCAGGACTGCCTGGTGCAGAGGAATCTGTCCAAGAACCTGGGGCACTCGTCCCGGGGCCTCTACACGCTGCTGCTCTTCTACCTCTACGGCACTGTCCGGGACATCGAGGTGCATATCGGCAAATGCCTGTCCGGCAAGGAAGGCAAGAATGTCACCATACACGCCGTGAAATTCCTCGTCGACGGCGATGAACTCACGGTCCGGAGCGGCATCAAGCAGCTGAGCCGCGCTCTCCATGTCTTCAGCTTTGTCTGGGAAGCGGCAAATACTGACACTGGGACTAACAACGATATCGTCGTCAAGAAAGGTGAGGGTGCCAAGGGAGTACTGAAGCTGCAAGGGCATCTGTGGGGCCTTGGTGTCGAAGAGAAGACGGTGACATACAGAGGGGATGTTTTCAAAGTGCATCAGATAAAGCTGCCCTGATTTTCTCCAAATTCGCAACACCTTATCTGTAAATCACCCGGCTTCTGAAGATAGAAGAAACATGTATTCATTCAAAACTGATCATACGAGGGACACAACAGATACAGGTACAGCCTGAAATGCCATTCTCTCTTTTTTTTAACAAAAATGCTATTGTTTTTCACTACATCTCATTTCCTGAATTTGTACAAAGGACGAGGCAACTGTATCCTGAGGGGAGATACATACAGGGCAAAACAGAAAGCAAAAAAGACACCTTTGTCCTCCTAAGTTCTAACACCTTAACTTATGGAGTATACTTTCTTCCAGTATACAAAACATATACGATTGGAATTTCTACAATCTTCTTGGAGAATCAAATGTTTGCGTTTTCTGGCGAGGGGTTTCAAGCCACGGGTCTGTGAGATAGTTGCTTGGCCGTGTAGGGTACAGCATATTGTTGATAGGGCTGTAGTTGGCTGCTCCAGCCGAATATGCTGGATGTGGAGGTGATGGCAAACAACTCCGGTTCGACTGCCTGTACTGCCGTAACGGGCTAGTGCATGGCGAGACGGGCAGGGACATGTTCATACGCACATTGGATGCGCTGCTGGACAAATCAGATTACCAGATTTTGTTAGACAATAGAAGAGACGTAATTTACCATATTTTTAGCAAAATTAGTGAACGAGAACATACATGGCAGAGGCCTTGCGAGTTGATATCGAAGGAATAGAAGATGCTGGCACCACTAAGTTTCTCAGCCTGAGATTAGTATCTCGTAGAGGTGATAAGCTTCTGTAGGATGACAACTCGATGCTTGTCTTTACCTGAAATTTGATCACAGTGGTTAGAAATTAAAGGACACCACACTCAATATTGAGGCCAACAAATATGAGAGATAATGTCATCCAGCCATAACTGGTCATCATACATAGCACAAGCATAGGCGGATTTCATAATATAGCCCACTGTTTGACAGTGCATAGTCATAGACTGTAGACGTACCGTGGCTTTGCTGCCATCAGTGGAAGTTGAGAACATATCCCTAGTAATGCCAGAGCCAGACCTAGAGGACCTAACTGAAGCTTGGTCTTTCACCCAAGGATGTTCTATCAATTGAGCAGCAGTTGGGCGCGCAGCAGGATCGCGCTGCAAGCAGAGTTTCAAAAAGCTTTTCGCTTCAGAAGAAAGATGATCTGGGATATCAGGTATGTCTTTGCTGTTTCCAATTTTGAATATTGCAGCCACCTGTGAAATCGATTACAAAGCTTAGCAGACAATCATCAGAAGAACAACCACCATAGCTATATAAAATTGTCATAACACTCACCCCTTCGTACTGACTCCATGGAGGCCTTGCAGTTGCCATCTCAAGAATGGTGCAGCCAAGGCTCCAAATGTCCACTGAAAGGCTATATCCATTGGTATTCATGATAACCTGGGGAATAAATATATATCAGTTGGTGTTCAACTAACAAGGGAAAATTGCAGTAGTCTTACCTCTGGAGCCATCCAGTAGGGGCTTCCTTTGAAAGATTTGATGGATGTGTATGCTGATATCTGTATAAATAAAATCCACATTTAACCAACTGATGTTTGTGTAATAAAATACATGTCAGATCATTGACACAGTATTAGTACTTACATGCTTGGCCATACCGAAATCTGCAAGTTTGATGTCACCATTGGGATCTACAAGTATATTTGCTCCTTTGATATCCCTGTGAGAAAGGTAAGTTTTCATCAATAAGTAAGAAAGCCGTGATATTTTTCAAAATAAATGGCCATCCTATTCTATTTACTTTGATGACTGCTCAGTACCTGTGCACTGTATTCCGTCCATGCAAGTATGCAAGGCCAGAAAGGATCTGTGCAGTGTAGTTCCGGAGGACGGTCTCACCAAATGGACCATATTCTTGAAGCAACTTATGTATAGAGCCCCCAGAAACAAACTCAAGATAGACTGAGAGTGTTTCACTAGACTGCATTGCAATATGAAACTTATTCAGGCAAAAGGGTAAATCTGCAAATAAAATGGGACACTTCATTGTTTGCACTACAGTTGTTTACTGGTTTATGATTGGAAATAAATATTCTAATGTATCTAACGAAGTAACCATTGCAGCACCACCTAACTTTCAGATAAAATATTATAGTGACTGTGATTGCTTGGGTAATTTATTTATTTATTTGCGAATAAAATTGATGATAATGTTACATGTTCGATCGAGAATAAAACATGGAAGATCGTCATATGTTTTGTATTTACCAGTTCGCTGCCATAGTACTGCACAATGTTTGGATGCGAAAGCTGATTCAGGAGCAGCATTTCCTGTCAATAAAGAGCAGTGTCAGTACGAAAGAACTAACTTCCGTTACATGAGAATGATGCTGACTAAGACAATATGCTCCAAAGATGATACCTGATTTAGCTGCCTCAGACACTCTTTTGAGTTTGAATCATCAGCAATAACCTTAACCTCTTTAATTGCACACATTTGGCCACCTTCACTGCATTACATTTAGAGTGCACTTAAGTATACTGTACAAAGGAAAGGTTCAGTTGCTGAAGAAGAGGAGAAAATAGAATGCTCTAGCATCAAACTGCGAACCTGTTGAATCCGAGGTATACTTGCCCAAATGTACCACTGCCTAACAACTTCCCCTTTTTCCATTGTGAATGGAGGGAACGGGAAGATGTGCACGGGGAGCCTGGAGGAAGAGGAAGTGGGTGTGGTGAACTTGAGTTCCGTGCATCATCTTGCCACGCAGTAGGGGATCCTGGGCATTGCCCAAATGCTCTTGAATGCACAGGTGAGGTTGGACAATGTTTGCCTCTTGAACTAGGGGGAGAGCTCGGCATCCGTGTAGGAAACACAATTTCTGTCGATTTTCGGCCATGACAGTACGTCGTTCGATCACTTGGAAGATCCAAAATGTTGGGTTGAAATTCTTTCCTTGGAGAAACTGAGGGTTCACACGATCTGTTATTCTCTGAAGCCAGATTATTTATGACAAAGCGCCCTTCTTCTAGCACAAGACTTTGTTTCCGAGAATCAATGGCCGGCGTTCTATTTGCATCTGATATCCTATTGAATTAAGCATGAAAATCAAGTCAGTTGAAACGCACATTTATGAACCAATCACTTGGCATCAGTAGTACATTTTTTAAAGCATTCTAGAGCTATCATATCTTAACGCATAATTGGGATTGAAGGAATGTCGTTTAGTAATATTCTTTATTCGAAAGAAGAAAAGGTCAACAAGCATCGTCTCCTATGCTTGTAGCACACGGCGATAAGCTGGGCCACAGAGTTCGAGATTAATTTGCACAATAACAAATTCCAGATGAGATTGGCAAATCGGCTGATGGAACTGCCTTGAAAAATTAATGCAAACAACAGCTATAACAGCAACCAAAAATCACCGTAAAGACATCACTAATCCAGTACAAAACGCAAACGGAGATCCAAACGATAAGGATTCAGTGTTGCAACCAAGAAAACAAGTTTTCATCTCTGTTGACAGCAAAACTAAACCCATCGAATAAAGCCCAGGCAATAGCCTGAATTTTTATTTTTTTTAAAAAGAGATGAATCAAAGATTCAAGGAGATCCATTTTTCCTTCAGGCTAACAGGGCAGCAGAATCCGGTTCCATTTGGATTCATCCGCCAACTAATCAAAGAATAAATCAGAGCATGGACACATAACTTTCGGGAGGAAAACCAGAGAAACATCAAAGCTGCAGCTCCGAGAAAAGCAGCCACAAAAACCTAATCTGAAACCCAAACAGATGTCAAGAACAGCTCAACACCACCTCCAATTGCCCACTGACGGCATATATATTCAACAAAAAGAATAAGAATAATAATTCAGCAGAACAGTAACTAGTACGCCACGCCTAGCGCCCCCAAAACAAAAACTTTACACCGAATTCAACACGAGAGCACGAGCAAAAGCTCTCGAACTTTTAGCCTGTGTGTGAAGCAACCAACCAACCACCCAAACTCAGCAGATTAACTACCTGACCAACTAGTATGTGTACTCTGGTGGTGATCAGTATGGCGCTGCCTCTCACCTGTAAATTCCGAGATCCAGCGGCTCGTCGGACGCCGCGGAGGACCCGAGCGAGGAGCTGCCCCCGCTTGAAGCGGACGCCGACGCGGACGCGGGGGCGGAGGCCGACGGCATGGACGCCGGCCGCGGCAGCGGGTGCCCGACTGCCGGCGCCGGCTGCTGCAGCTTCTTCCCGCGGCCTTCCCTGCCAATAAGCGCCTCGTCGAAGCTGCTCGCCTTCTTGTTCTTCCTGTCCTTCTCCCCGTCTCTCCCGACCGGAATTGTGCCGGCGTCCCCCGCCGGCGCCGCCGCCTTGCTCTTGCTCCTGCCCTTGCCCTTCCACCACGCCGGCATCCTGCCTTCCGCACGGCGCCGCAGGCCGTGCAGCGCTCGGTCGGCCGCGAGAGCTATTCAGAGAAGAGATGTGGGGGAGAGAGAGAGAGAGGTGAAATGGCTATCGTCGTCGCGGGAGCAAGAGGGTGGGAGACAGGGAGGCGTACACGCGCGAGAGGAGAGGAGAGGAGAGAGAGGGGGCGGGGACTCTTGTAACGACCGGGGTCCCCTCCGCGGGCCCCACGCGCGGCGCTGCCCGCTTGGCCCCACCTGCGCAGCCCCAGTTGGTTGTCTCGAGCTCACCCTGTGCGTGCGCGTAGCGATATCTGTCTCCTGCCTGGAAGCTGCACACGTAGGCGGGTAGCGATGGGGTCACGATCTTTTGTGACCGGTAGGTGGGACCCGCCAGTTGTTGGGGCGGCTGGCGCGGGGGACCATGTTGCGTCGCTGCGTGTGGGGCCCACGAACACGGTGGTGGCTTGGATGTCGCGTGACGTGTCCGGTGGGGCCGACAGGGACGCGCTGCTAGAAGCACGCAGAGCGGAGTGGTTGCCGGCTGCAGGAAGAGTTCGTGTTTCCTTGGTCACTCGCTGGCTGCCGGCAGAGCGATTGGTGAGCACTGATGCTATTCAGTCCAAAAGAAGAGCACTGGTGATGTATTAGAGCATGGTTAATAGTATAGCCAGCTGTTGGCTATAAGCCAATGCCATATCATTTATCACTCATTTTATAGCCAACACGTATAATAGTGGATCAAAAGAGTGCACTATTTTTTTATTATGTGGCCCATATTTCATTCTCACAAAGTGCCTAGGAGCATATGCTAGAGCTGGTTCTTCACGAAGAGCCCGCTTACCTTCTCTCTCCTTTTCTCTTTTTTCCAACTAAACAAAAATATACTAGTTTATTTCTTATAGCCCGCTGAGTCAGCTCTATTGTACTTGCTCTTAGTGGTGACACGAGAGGGTCTCCCAGGCGGGGATTTCTCGTCATGCCTCTTTTTTCTCTCTCGCAAACATGCGTTGCCTTCAAATTTGTTCGGAACCGAATCTCTAAAAGCCGGTTTAAATCAAACCTAATATCTAGAATCAAAACTTTGTTCTATTGTTCCTTTGGGGTTGTTTGGATGCACGAATTGTTCAAAAACTAGATTTCCTGAAACATGATTCATGTTGTAATCACCTAAAAACTTGTTTGCGTTATCTAACCAAATCATGGATAAGTATAAATAAGTTTACAAAAGCCTACAAGGCCAGTTTTTGAAAAATGAGAGTTTTACGCCTAGGTGGCGATGGGGTGGCGGCCTTGGCCTTCTCTCGCAAGACCGTCGAGCAACGAGATAGCGGTTGTCGTGTTTTGGTTCGCCGAGCGCCTGTCTTGCCGAATAAGCCGCATTGTCCGAGGACATACATTTTCAGGGCAATTTATACATTTTGTGTAATAGCTGTTGTTTTTACATTTTCAGCGCAGTTTGAATGGTATAGAGACACTCTCAAATGTGACATGTTTAGTCAGCATACAATATGTAGGTGTGTTTTCTTTGCGGGGACAATATAGAGGTGTTGACTAGCTCCATGTCAACAAACCCATTTTGAAAATACGATTTCAATGTCAAATTAGTGGGATCATCAAGTTGGGGCGGTACTAATTTCATGGATTAGGTGATTAGGGTTTGATTCCGATCAACTTTATAAATTCAAGGTTAAAACAGACTTAACTCCCACAAAAATGAATAGTCAGACCTTTTTTTAATCACACGCTTCTGTTGGTGGAAGTCATCTCCCACAGTTATAGGATCTGGTTTTCTTCGTGTAATCGTGTTGCGACACCATTGTATAGACAAATGTTCACTTTCGTGTCGACCTACTACCTACATTCCTAAATATAAGACGTTGGGGCAGTTTGTAGATGGAGTACTTCTAACTTGCACAACGATATTGATACACAATCTAAGAAGAAGAAGAAGAAGAAGATATTAATACACACTATTAAAGACTGATATTAGGTGTGACGATGTTGATTATAATATGTCGAGACGATAGACAAGATGAGTAGTACTAGCACGCAGTAGCACTCCACCTATGAGCACGCCATTTTTATTAATCTTATTTTCTGTGGGCAAATTATACTCGCCAAATTAACGAACAGCCCAGAGGAGTAGACACGGCAAAGAACAGCTCGAAGCCGTCGCGTCTCGCGCCCCCGCTTGATCACCCGCAGAAAATATCAACGTATGATATTTTTAGCGTCGATCAAGGCACGGAATGCGAGGTTCATGCACGTCCGCGCGCGCGCGCAGGCCGCGGGAGTGCAGCGGCCGCCGCCGTGGCTTCGTGGCTGGTTCGGTTCGTCTTGCCTTTTCGCCCGGGCGCCGGCCGAGGTCGCACGTCACCTCCGGCCGGTTGAGTGAGTGAGGAGGGAGGGAGCGTGAGTGGAGGGATGGCGCGCGCCCACCACCGTGCCACGCACCCGTCACCACGGCACCACTTGCGCCGATCTCTCGCTGTCGTCCCTCGCGTGGATGGATGGCTTTTAACTCGATCAGCGTCACATGGGAAATATGCACGCCGCCGTCGCCGTCCGCCTAATTCCGCGGCCCCCGCGCGCGCGTGGAGAAACTTCTAGCGCAGGGAGCTGCTATGCGCATTCGGTGTCCCTGAGAGAGGAAAAATGCTACGTGCTGCTCCACATGGTAGTACTAGATGAGATACTTTCGGTATCGCTTACTCATTCACATAAATTTGGCAACGGCTAGATCATTTCCAATCACTCTTGCAGCTCGTTTGGCACCTACCATTTGTGCTGGAATTCACTGGTTCCATTTCCGACTTCCGAACACAACTCGTTTGGCTGTCATAGATTTAGAGCATATCTCTCTCTCAAAAAAAAAGATTTAGAGCATCTCCAGCCGCGCCCCCAACAAGCCCTCAGGACGACTTTTTGGGCGTTGGCGCTGAAAAAAAGCCCCAGTCACGCCCCCAAGACACCGAAATCCGCCGGCTCGGCCCGTTTTTTAGCCCGGCGATCTCAGGCCGAACCCAGCGAGCTGGGGATGCTCGGGGGCTCCGGCGGAAGGGAAAAACACGCCTGAGCAACACTGTCAGGCGAAAAGTCAAGGAAATCGTCCAGGTTCGCCCTCAGCCCTGCGCGCTCGGCCACCACCCCTATCGACCCTGGCGCCGCCCACCACCCAGCACCGCTAGATAGGCCATTCCCCGCCAAAAAGGAGAGAAAGTTTCGCCGCGGCAACCTCGTCACCACCTTCCGGGCGAGTTGTCTGGTGCCCCGGCCGCGCAAGGCGGCATACCGGCGGATGCGCGCCTACGATGCCCGCCAGGTGTTCAGCGATTTGTCTGCCAGGCTCGGCGATGGACTCGGACGAAGAGGAGGTGCTCGCGGCGTTGCTGGAGGAGGAAGCCGAAGCCGACGTCCAGGAGGAGGAGCGTCTCATGGTCCTGCCGCCCTCGCTGGCCTGCTCGCGAGCAATGAAAGTCGCGGCGAGGTGGCTCGGCGCCAGGACGGCTGAAAGCAAAGAACCGACATTGTCTGGAAGGCTATTGCAAGCTCTACTCCGACTACTTCGTCGACACTCCATTGCACGGTGAGAAAACATTTCGGCGCCGCTATCGGATGAGCCGAAAACTTTTCCTTAGGATTGTGAATTTCATCCGGAAGTTCGACAACTACTTCAAGTGCAAGAAGGATTGCACTGACACACTTGGATTCACCTCAATCCAGAAGTGCACGACGGCTATGAGGATGCTTGCATACGGAGCTCCCGGTGATTCACTCGACGACTATGGGTGCATGGTCGAGTCAACGACCATTGAGTGTTTCTACAAGTTCTGCAGGGCAGTGGTGGCAGTGCTTGAACCGCAATACTTGCGATCACCCAATGCTGAAGACACTGCTCGGATCCTAGCACAGAATGCAGCAAGAGGATTTCCTGAGATGCTTGGAAGCATCGACTTCATGCATTGGAAATGAAAGAACTGTTCATTTGCTTGGCAGGGGATGTACAAAGGCACCAAAGGCGGTTGTAGTGTGGTACTTGAGGCATGGACACACAGGACCTCTGAATTTGGCACTCTTTCTTTGGGATGCCAGAAATTCACAATGACATCAACGTCCTGCAGTACTCCCCTGTCTTTGCGAAGTTTGTTGAAGGTCATTCTCCTCCGGTGAACTTCGAGGTCAATGGACGACACTACAACAAGGGGTACTACCTAGTTGATGGCATCTATCCGAGATGGTCTACATTTGTGAAGACTATCTCAAACCCTGTGTCAGGAGGCAAGAACTCCCACTTTCGAAGCTTCAGGAGGCTTGCAGGAAGGATGTCGAGCGGGCATTTGGTGTGCTCCAATCTCAATTTGTTGTTGTCCGGTACCCTGCTCAGACCTGGTCGAAAGATCAAATGTGGGAGATCATGACTTGCTGTATGAACTCTATGATAGATTGAACGGAAAGAATAGCTTCATGTTATTTTACTACAGACTCTTGAATAGATAGATCAAAAAGGATAACTTTTAGGTGGTTTCGTACCCTACCATAATCTTTTCGTTTGTTCTCCGCTATTAGTGACTTTGGAGTGACTCTTTGTTGCATATTGAGGGATATTTATGTAATCCAATTATATTATTAGTGTTGAGAGAACTTGCACTAGTGAAAGTATGAACCTTAGGCCTTGTTTCCTACCATTGCAATACCGATTACGCTCACTTTTATCATTAGTTATCTTGCTGTTTTTATAATTTCAGATTACAAATATCTATATCTATCATCCATATTGCACTTGTATCACCATCTCTTCGCCGTACTAGTGCTCCTATACAATTTACCATTGTATTGGGTGTGTGGGGGACACAAGAGACTCTTTGTTATTTGGTTGCAGGGTTGTTTGAGAGAGATCATCTTCATCCTACGCCTCCCACGGATTGATAAACCTTAGGTCATCCACTTGAGGGAAATTTGCTACTGTCCTACAAACCTCTGCACTTGGAGGCCCAACAACGTCTACAAAAAAAGGTTGTGTAGTAGACATCAGTGGTCTACATGAAAAGATGTGAATCAGTGGAAACAAACTGAACTTTTTTAAACACAGACTGAAGCGACGCGCCGGCCGAGAGCGCTGCCCGCGCCGATTCCTAGTGCGAGTGTCGTCTCTCCGCATTCAAACGACACTAGTCCGCCCACCTGCCTCCATAAAATGCACATGGTTGCCAACGAATCTACTCGGACGCCACTCGTCCATCCCTCCACCGCCCATTATTAAGGGCCTCGTTGCCCTGCCCTCCACCCGCTATTTTAAACCGCAGGCCGATAACACAGCCGCATCCATCCACCCTCGTCTGCTCTCTATCTCCTCCTCTCCGCAGAACACCTGCATGGCCTCCTCGACATCCCAAGCTTTGTGGGACGAGCTCTCCTACGACCAAAAGAAGAAGCTTGTTGTCATTGCTGCCGGAAGACGGTCAAGCTCATCGGAGGTCGGCGTTGAGGACGCGCCAATGACAAAGGCGGCAGACGACGAGCCGGCGCAAACGCACTCACCGGCTAATGCCGACATCACCAGGGCGAGGCCTGTGCCCACTACGCCGACATGGTGTTGGAGGAGCGGGAGGCCTCGTTCCGGCAGGCACTGGCCGACCAAGCCTACAACGTCTGCCTCCTCGACGAGCACCGGCGCGCAGGGGAGCTACTCGTCTCCGACATCACAGTGAACATGGAGGTGGACATGTAGGAGGTGCTACTCGAGTCCTACGCTTTCCCGAGACATCCGTCGTGACCGTTGTCACTACCACTAATATCAAGAGGATTTAGAGACCGCCTACAAGAATATCGACGAGGCGACCGATGAGGTTTACGGGCCCAACTCCGATGACGGCGACGGTGTTGGCACCTCTGCGACGGCCGCACCACGTTGCCGCAATGACGACACCAGCACGTCCGCGGGCGCCGCCGGCAGCAAGAAAGAGTAGTGCATGGTAAGTCGCTGGCGCTCGTGTCCTAAGAAGGCCACCTCTCCTCCCCTCCCGCTGCAGCTAAACTTGGCAGGCTCATCCTCGTGGCCCGATTAGCCACTGCAGAGGTGGAGGCGTAGGCCGCGAAGGCAGAGCTGGAGCTTCAGTTCGCGGTGCACTCGCTCGGACAGACGCAGGTGATTATTTAGATTAAGTTTAGAGCAAGCTTTAGTTAAAATATGTCTAAAATGTAATGACTATTTTCTAGTTTATATGAAAACCAGCCAGTTTGCACGAAATTCATCTGGTTTGTTGAAATTCGCTTTGAAATGTATGCGGACAGCGGATGGCCGGCTCATGCATCCATTGACTGTTCCATAGAAATTTAAGGAATAGCGTCGGAGATGCCCTGGGCATACATCGGCACGCCTATCCGCATCCGCGTGCATGGAAAAAAGAAAAGGTAAAGCACACACATCAGTGTTTAGATTATGGCACGTTGAGCCACCAGGGGAGAGCCAGTACCAGTACCACCATCGCCACTTGCCTATAAATACAGGCTTTTATTTGTTTTGTAGTCGTGGGAAACGTTTGGCCGAGCTTGGCCGGATCCACTGCTTGGACGTGGCCGACGGGTTCGCAGGATAAAACAAAACAAAACCCGGCCATGAATCCATGATATTTTAATCCATGTACTAAAAAAAGTATTGTGTCAGATGTACGTAGCCTGGAGGTAACCTCCCAAGCTAAGTAGACCACGCGGCCGGCTTCTGATGTGAAGCAGATAGAAGAAGATTACAATGCCAAATCAACGAACGCTTATTTTGAGAAGGAGGGAGGAGTACAACATTATGGATTAGTCAGGCAGAATCCCGAGCGTGTGTCCATTTCACAGCTTCAAATTTCGGAGTAGCAGTACCGTGGCAGTGGTGCCCACAACGTGGTTTGTATTGTAGTAGGATAAAGCTTGGGTTTGGTTGGCCAGGCAGAAAGGCGTTTCCATCCCTCGCCTCGCCGCTGGTGGTATGGGACGCACGGCAGATGCAACGCACCGGGACGGCTGGATCCCCACGCGCTACCGGTTGCCTTTGTGCGTTTATGGAGGCAACAGCTACGTGCGTTAATTGGATCATCAGTGTTGTCCCGTTCGTTTTGTCCCGTTGCACAGGTAGAGCTGCCATTGATGCGATGTAAGCTTTGGAATTGCTGGGTGCACACCGCGCACCAGATCTTTTTCAGCAGATTGATTTATACTCCCTACTAGATAGACATGTCTTAGGGCCAGATGTTCTTTCACATAAGCATGTGAGGTAAAAAAATTTGGGTGTGTTTAGAACTCGGTCAACTAGTCTCAATCGAGTGACACCAATGTAGTTGTAGTGTTACAAGCGGCACGGTTAGATGCTACAATTGGTGACAAAAAATGTTGCAAGCAGGGCTGCAAGCAACGACAACAGACACTACAACCGTTGTGACTAAGGGCATCTTCAATGTTG
>NC_057804.1:115410440-115412853 GCF_018294505.1 Triticum aestivum | reverse complement strand
AGCGCTCTCTCCTCCAACGGCTGACGCTAACACTCAAAACATACCGAACATAATGTCTTAGGGCTAGATGTTCTTTCACATATGAATATGAGGTGGGTGTGTTTAGAACTCAGTCGACTGAGTGATGTTAGTGTAGTTGTTGTGTAATGAGCAGCATGGCTAGATGCTGCGATTGGCGAAGAAAAATGTTGCAAGCAGTGTTGCAAGTAACGACAATAGACGCTACAACCGTTGTGACTAAATGTTGCAACAATGTGCAATGGCGGTTGTTGCGACCGATGGGACAACGTGCTAAAATCGAGTAGGGCAGATGTTGTGTCCGGTGAGACAACATGCTACACCTAGCAAGACGGATGCTGCAACCAATGAAAGATATGTAAGAAATAGTGTGACAAAATGCTACGAGGTCCATTGGAGGGTGCTCACTCCAGCATGAATCTCCATGCAAAAATCTAACGGCTATGTAGTCAATTGAGACTTGCTTAAATCTTAATTGACTGAGTTTTAGCAAGCTCGGAAAATAATAACCTAAGTTGGGTGGGGTTGGGAGGCATTTCCTCGAACGATTGGCATCCGCTAAAGCTTGTTGTGGCTAGCGGCGCCAATTTGAGTTGCGGCGAGGGTACGCCGCGTTGACGTTCGCGCCATGGGTAAAGTTGTCAGGATACTTCACCCTTGCAAACTTATGTCAAAGTTCTCACCACCATAAACATTATCAAATGTTTTACCAACATGCAAAGATTCATGGTGAAAAAATATCCATGGAGGTCTGGGTTAAAAAATGATGCTCCAAAAGGGCAGCTTTTAAAAGCATTTTGGAACATCAATCTTTTTACATACCTCCACAAATGTTTTTTCATTACAAAACTTTGCATGTTGGTAAAACATAACAGTGTTTGTGATTCTTTTGAAGTTTAAAATTATTTGATATTTCTTCTATTCTTTAGCAGAACAACACTTTCGGCATCACGCTCTCACTCTATTCGGCTAATCAATAAAATTTGATCATCTACTGAAGAAACAAAACCGCTGGCTAGCTACTATGACAAGTTGCACGTAGGTTGTACACCAAGTGATTTCCTTCGGAGCCATGTCATGAATGACGTGCGCCTTCCAGATGCAAGCACCCTGTGTCATGAGTTCATGACCACTAAGGTACACTTGCCACTACAATTCTTTGTACCGAGATAAATTCCAGCTCGACAACCGTCCATCCATCGCCTTCATGGCTTGATCAGCCCGCGTCGGCAGTGACGCCCGGCTAGCCACGCGCACGATTTAATTTTCTTTCAACGTTTAGTGACATGTTATGAAATTGACAAATATTGACATGCTCCCTTTTACCTCTTTTTTTCTATATACGAGAAGATAAGAGTAAATCAGACCATTAAGTAATTTACAATGTTGCTCGCTCGCATGTCATCACGCAGAGTATACTTGGTACTATATGCATCACACGTAAAACAATTCTTCGTACTATATGGGTTTTATTTCAATTGATTGATAGGTTATAGGGTTTGAAATTAAGTTAGGACAACGTCGTTTGAAGTATGACGTACGCAATAGAAAAAGAAAGGATGCTATTCTGCCTGGTTGTGGGCAATATTATTTATCTTTCCTGCCTAAAATCTCTTTATTAACATGAATATTGTGTGCATTCTGTGATGGAATAGGATCTGTTGGTCCATCGATATCCTCTGTGCGGAAATGCTCAACATCAAAGCAATCGTCCTTGGATAAATATCCGAACTGTTGTGATAAGCGCAGATTTATTATCAGTTTTTTTTTTTGCGTGGAGAGCGATTCTATTGATCAAGGAATAAGGTTGTTTATTATCAGGTTGTTTATTGCAGTCAAGATCATCACCGGCCTGCCTTGTCTCCGGTGGCCTTAGGGCTATGGGGGTGCCGTGGATCCCAATCCTTACTGGTGGGAGGGCTCCGTTTTTACACACTTCTTCAAGTTTTGTTAGGATTTATGTCATGTTCAGAAAGGCGAGATGGCGGGGTTCTTCCCACCTAGCCCCGTTTCGATGGTGCGTCTAGCATCGTTAGATTTTTTTTTCTTTCAGATTTTCACTAGAGCAATTCCAACAATTGCTCTAAAAAACTTCCGGTAAAACTGGGTTGACCGGATGCCCCTAAGTTCTGGGAAATTTTCTGAGAGCTACTTTTGTCAGTTCACGTAAACTTCTTCCCCTAAATTTGTTTTTATTTCGTTTTTCATTACATAAAACTAGATAATGGCCGAGGGCCCTCCAGTCAATGACACGCATGACGGCGTCCAGCGACGACGACAAGCGGCAGTGTAGTGGCTGCCGGCGAGAGGCAGTGTGGTGACGCGGGATGGCGTCGTGGCAGTGGCGTCGCGGCGCGTTGGCGGGATAGGTGACGGTGGTGACGGGGAGGACAGT